>NC_081569.1:144821447-144833003 GCF_022355385.1 Mustela nigripes
TCTATGGTCAACTAATCTTCGACAAAGCAGGAAAGAATGTCCAATGGAAAAAAGACAGCCTTTTCAATAAATGGTGTTGGGAAAATTGGACAGCCACATGCAGAAAAATGAAATTGGACCATTTCCTTACACCACACACAAAAATAGACTCAAAATGGATGAAGGACCTCAATATGCGAAAGGAATCCATCAAAATCCTTGAGGAGAACACGGGCAGCAACCTCTTCGACCTCTGCCGCAGCAACATATTCCTAGGAACAACGCAAAAGGCAAGGGAAGCAAGGGAAAAAATGAACTACTGGGATTTCATCAAGATCAAAAGCTTTTGCACAGCAAAGGAAACAGTTAACAAAATCAAAAGACAACTGATAGAATGGGAGAAGATATTTGCAAACGACATATCAGATAAAGGACTAGTGTCCAGAATCTATAAAGAACTTAGCAAACTCAACACCCAAAGAACAAATAATCCAATCAAGAAATGGGCAGAAGACATGAACAGACATTTCTGCAAAGAAGACATCCCGATGGCGAACAGACACATGAAAAAGTGCTCCATATCACTCGGCATCAGGGAAATACAAATCAAAACCACAATGAGATATCACCTCACACCAGTCAGAATGGCTAAAATCAACAAGTCAGGAAATGACAGATGCTGGCGAGGATGCGGAGAAAGGGGAACCCTCCTACACTGTTGGTGGGGATGCAAGCTGGTGCAGCCACTCTGGAAAACAGCATGGAGGTTCCTCAAAATGTTGAAAATAGAACTGCCCTATGACCCAGCAATTGCACTATTGGGTATTTACCCTAAAGATACAAATGTAGTAATCCAAAGGGACACATGCACCCTAATGTTTATAGCAGCAATGTCCACAATAGCCAAACTATGGAAAGAACCTAGATGTCCATCAACAGATGAATGGATCAAGAAGATGTGGTGTTTATATACACAATGGAATACTATGCAGCCATCAAAAGAAATGAAATCTTGCCATTTGCAACAACATGGATGGAACTAGAGCGTATCATGCTTAGCGAAATAAGTCAAGCAGAGAAAGACAACTATCATATGATCTCCCTGATATGAGGAAGTGGTGATACAACATGGAGGCTTAAGTGGGTAGAAGAAGAATAAATGAAACAAGATGGTATTGGGAGGGAGACAAACCATAAGTGACTCTTAATCTCACAAAACAAACTGAGGGTTGCCAGGGGGAGGGGGTTTGGGAGAAGGGGGTGGGATTATGGACATTGGGGAGGGTATGTGATTTGGTGAGTGCTGTGAAGTGTGTAAACCTGGTGATTCACAGACCTGTACCCCTGGGGATAAAAATATATGTTTATAAAAAATAAAAAATTAAAAAAAAAAAGAATAAGAAAAAAAAAAAGGAATGAACTATACTAAACTAAACTAAAATAAAAAACAAGAAATTTAAAAAATAGAAATGCAAAAGGAAAACACTGGTGTATGTATCAAAATATTCAGGTTAGAAGGTTATTATGAAATTTTATGTACTGGACATCTCACTGTGATGGTAAATAGGTTAAAAATTATCTATATAAAATAATGAGCCAGAATAATGGGAACAAATTAATAATAAAAATTGTCCTATGAAGTAGTGGTGGTTGTTCTCTGTTGTCATTTTTTTTTTTCCTTTCCTGTTTGGTTTTCTGGGGGAGGGGCTTGCCAGGTGGGTTTTCAGTCAGTGATGTTCTCTGAGTTACGTCCTCCTGCCCCGTCAAGGGGGTGGGCTCTGAGGAAACTGTTTTTTTCAGGTTTTTGTTCTCTGGAGGTTTTTATATTTGTTCACTTTTGTTTTTCTCTCTTGCCTTGACCACTTTTGATGGCTTTTGTAGGTTTAGAGGAAAGCAAACTGCACCCTGACCTCCCTCTCAGAGAGAAGCCTTAGTCCAGCTACAGAGCCCAAATAAATCCCCCTTGGAGGCTGGAAGAGCAGGTTCCCAGTTGTGGTCCCTGGGGACTCAGGTTTTTTGCTTGTACCCAAAACCAAGGCAGCAGCAGCTGTCTGGCCAGCTACAGACTGCCAGAGAGGTTCCAAGCAGAGATCACACACTGAGATTTTCCCACTGGCGCAGGCTGGGAGTGCCTGGTCTTTTCTGGTCCTAGAGCACCAGGCTGGCGCCTATGAGCACCTCTCTCAGGGAAGGGCACAGGGCGCAACTCGGACTCTGATGGCACTGCAGGGCACTCGCGTGGGGATTGTAAAAATGCTGTGCTTCTGTTGGCTGGAGAGGCTCCCATCCCCTCATGGGAGCCAGGCCCCACGTGCTCTCTGAGGAGCAGGTGGTTCAGGGACCAAGACCTGGTTTCTCTGCCACACTCTCTCTGTGTCTGTGCCAGGAGTGGCTGTCCTGTGTCTGAGGACTTAAGCTCCTGTTCTTAACACCCCGATTCCCACAATTTCCCCCTGGCGATCCTTTGCTCTTTTTGAGTGCTTTCTACCAGACTCCCCAGTTAATGCTGGTACCCAGATGCAGGGCACTCTCTTAGTGGGATATTACTTTCCAGTGGGTCGCCTCTGGTGGCCCCCTCCCCCTTTTGTTTATCTTCTGATATCAGTCCAACTTTCCCACTCCGCTTTACCTGCCAACTGGTATCTTCTGCTCCAGTAGAGATCCACATGTGTATAATTCTGATGTCAGGCTGATTTCGCGGATGATTGGAGTTCTTTGGAAGGTAATCAGCTCACTTTAGGGTACAGGTTGAAAGGGTGCCTCCTCCTACTTCCCTGCCATCTTGTTTACCCCCCCCCCCCAAGGATTCTGATGGAGTCCTGTCTCACACTGAGGTCTTTTATCCATTTTCAGTTGATCTTTGTGTACAGTGTAAGAGAATGGTCGAGTTTCATTTTTCTACATATACCTGTCCAGTTTTCCCAACACCATTTATTGAAGAGACTGTCTTTTTTCCACTGTATATTTTTTCCTGTTTTGTCAAAGATTATTTGCCCATAGAGTTGAGGGTCCATATCTGGGCTCCTTACTCTGTTCCACTGGTCTATGTGTCTGCTTTTATGCCAGTACCATGCTGTCATGGTGATCACAGCTTTGTAGTAAAGCTTGAAATCAAGTAACGTGATGCCCCCTGTTTTATTTTTGTTTTTCAACATTTCCTCAGCGATTCGGGGTTTCTTCTGATTCCATACAAATTTTTGGATTATTTGCTCCAGGTCTTTAAAAAATAACGGTGGAATTTTGATCATAATGATATTAAAAGTATAGATTTCTCTAGGCAGTATAAACATTTTAACAATGCTTATTCTTCCGATCCAAGAGCATGGAATGGTCTTCCATCTTTTTGTAT
Source organism: Mustela nigripes (assembly GCF_022355385.1). Lineage (NCBI taxonomy): Eukaryota > Metazoa > Chordata > Mammalia > Carnivora > Mustelidae > Mustela > Mustela nigripes. The sequence continues at coordinate 144,824,776 of NC_081569.1, forward strand.
CTTCTTGAATTTCTTTCATGAGTGTTCTGTGTTCCTTGAGTACAGAAAATATGTTCATCATCACTAGCCACCAGAAAGATTCAAATTAAAACCACATTGAGATATCACCTTACACCAGTTAGAATGGACAAAATTAGCAAGACAGGAAACAACATGTGTTGGAGAAGATGTGGAGAAAGGGGAACCCTCTTCCATTGTTGGTGGTAATGCAAGTTGGTGCAGCCACTGGGGAACAGTGGATATTCCTCAAGAAATTAAGAATAGAGCTTCTTATGACCCTGCAATTGCACTACTGAGTATTTACCCCAAAGATACAGACGTAGAGAAAATAAGGGCCATCTGTACCCCAATATTTTAGCAACCATGGCCACAGTCGCCAAACTGTGGAAAGAACCAAGATGCCCTACAACAGACAAATGGATAAGGAAGATGTGGTCCATATACACTATGGAGTATTATGCCTCCATCAGAAAGGATGAATACCCAGCTTTTGTAGCAACATGGATGGAACTGAAAGAGATTATGCTGAGTGAAATAAGTCAAGCCGAGAGAGTCAATTATCATATGATTTCACTTATTTATGGATTATAACAAATAGCATAGAGGACAAGGAGAGATGGAGAGGAGAAGGGAGTTGAAGAAAATTGGAGGGGAGGTGTACCATGAGAGACTATGGACTCTGAAAAACAATCTGAGGGTTTTGAAGGGGCGGGGGGTGTGAGGTTGGGGGAACCAGGTGGTCGGTATTGGAGAGGGCATGGATTGCATGGAGCACTGGGTGTGGTGCAAAAACAATGAATACGGTTAAAATGAAAATTTTTTAAAAAATTTAAAAAACAATGAATACTGTTACACTGAAAATAAAATTTCTTTTAAAAGAGAAATGGATTAAAAATGCAAAAAAAGAAGAAGAAGAAGATGTGATCCATATATACAATGGAATATTACTCATCCATCATAAAGGATGAATACTGAGTTTTTGATTCAACATGGATAGAACTGGAGGAGCTTATGCTGAGTGAAATAAGTCAAACATAGAAAACCAATTGTCATACGATTTCACTTATTTGTGCAACATAAGGAATAGTGCGGAGAACATTAGCAGAAGGAAGGGGTGAAGGGGAGAAATCAAAGTGACAGATGAACCATAAGAGACTACAGACTCCAGGAAATGAACTGAGGTTTTTAGAATGGAGGAGGCTAGTGGGATGTATGAGCCTGGTGATGGGTATTAAGGAAGGCACAGGTTGCAAAGTGCACTGGTTATTATACACAAATAATGAATCATGGCACGACATCAAAAACTAATGATGTGCTGTATGGTGAGTAACATAACACAACAATTTTTAAAATGCTGTAATAGAAAAAAGAAGAAAAGACAATTCTGTTCATACATTAAAATATTACATACTGACACAATGCTGTCTAAACAAAGTGATCTACATACAATGGAATCTTTGTTTTTAACTTGTAAGGAATTGAACCTAAGTCTGGAGCTAAATATATACTCAGAGGACATGCAAATAGGGTCTGCCCACCACTGAATAAAACAGCCCAGCCCAGACCATACAGCTGGGAGAGGAGCCCCAGGCCTGGGATTTCCACGTGTCCACATTCACTGATCAGGACAGAACACAGAGAACTCACCATGGACTTTGTGCTTGGCTGGGTTTTCCTTGTTGTTCTTTTAAAAGGTAATTTATGGAGAACAAAAGAAATTGAGGATGTGAGTGGATATGAGTAAGTGAAACCACGGGTGTGTGACAGATTCCTGACTGGAATGTCTTGTGCCTACAGGTGTCGAGTGTGAGGTGCAGTTGGTGGAGTCTGGGGGAGACCTGGTGAAGCCTGGGGGGTCCCTGAGACTCTCCTGTGCAGCCTCTGGATTCACCTTCAGTAACTATGCCATGAGCTGGGTCCGCCAGGCTCCAGGGAAGGGGCTGCAGTGGGTCACAAGTATTAGCAATACTGGTAGTAACACATACTATGCAGACTCTGTGAAGGGCCGATTCACCATCTCCAGAGACAATGGCAAGAACATGCTGTATCTTCAGATGAATAGCCTGAAAGCCGAGGACACAGCCGTTTATTACTGTGTGAAGGACACAGTGAGGGTTCCTCAGTGTGAGCCCAGACACAAACGTCAAACTACAAGAGTATCAGACCAGCAGAGGGTGCACACTACTCATCAATTCTGTCTTCACTCCCAGGAGCAGGTGCAGATGGAAGCTATGGCAGGTTTCCTGTCAGGGTCTGGGGTTTCCTCTCCATAGAGCAGTTTCCCCAAGGGAGCCTCCTTGACATTATTCTGTGCTTACCTATTCACTCTCTGACTTAGAAACTTAGTTGTAGCAGGAAGACAAATATACTAACATGCACAAAACACAGAGTCAAGTACATTATCTTCCTCTTGTCCTTAAATACCAATAAATTACAAATATCCTGATGCAGGTAACAAAACCTTTAAAGTAATCACAGTGGCACTAACTGTGGATCACAAAATCCTCCAGCAGAGCCAGAAGATATCACACACACACACACACACACACACACACACACACACAGAGTATAAAACCTCTATCACCATCATGTAATTTCTCTGCAGCAAAAGTGGTCCTAAGACAAAAATACACAGCATACAGGAAGACCTTAAGAAGCAAGAAAAATATCAAATAAACCACAAGCTTTACATCTAAAGGGGCTAGAAAAAAATCAACTGAAACCTGTATATAACAGAAGGTAGGAAATAGCAAGATTAGAGAAGAAATAAATTATACAGAAACTAGGAAACAACAGAAGAGATGAAAGAAACCAGGGTCTCATTCATTTTTTTATAAATCAATTAGCCAAGGGGGGAAGACAGGAAACTGGGGAAGTAGGAGGAGGCGCCGTTTCAAACTGTGACCTAAAGTGAGCTGATTACCTATCAAAGAACTCTGATAACCCATGAAATAAGCCTGAGATCAGAATTATACACATCTGGATTTCGACAGGGGAGGTAAAGCAGAGTAGGAACGGCGGACTGATATTGGAAGATAAACAAAAGGGGCAGGGAGCCACCAGAGGCGACTGATTGGAAACTAATACCTCAATACAAGAGTGCCCTGCGTCTGGGGACCAGCATTAACTTGCAGTCTGCTTGAAAGCAATCAAAAAGAGCAAAGGATCACGGGGGGAAATTGTGGGAATCGGGGCAGTAGGGACAGGGGCTTAAGTCCCCGGATCAAGGACAGCCACCCCTGGTGCTGAGCTAGAGAGAGTGTGGTAGAGAATCCAGGTCTTGGTCCCTGAGCCTTTATTGCGCCTGAGAACATGTGGGGTGTGGCTCTCCTGAGGGGCTAGGAGCCTGGCCAGACAGCAGAACGCCTCACCATGTGATCAGAGCCTGAGATGCACGAGCCCCACACGCTTTTCTGAGAGAGGTGCATGCAGGCACCAGCCTGGTGCTTTCAACCTGGAAAGACCAGGCACTCCCATCCCAGGCCAGTGGGAAAATCTTAGTGTGCGATCACTGCTTGGAACCTCTCGGGTGGCCTGCAGCAGCCCAGACAGCCACCGCTGCCATGGTTTTGGATACAAGCAGAAGATCCTGTGCCCCCAGGGACCATGACTCAGAACCTGCTCTGCCAGCAGCCTAGGGGCATCTTATGTGCTCTACAGCACCCACAGGGGAGCACACTGAGGCTTCTCTCTGAGAGGGAGGTAGGGGTGCAGTTGGCTTTTCTCTAAAAACCCCCCAAACCATCAAAAACTGTCAAGGCGAAAGAAAACAAATGAACAAACATAAAAACCTCCAGAGCAACTTTTGTGGCAACATGGCAGGGACTGGAAGAGATTATGCTGAGTGAAATAAGTCAAGCAGAGAGAGTCAGTTATCATATGGTTTCATTATTTGTGAAGCATAACAAATAGCATGGGGGACATGGGGAGTTAGAGAGGAGAAGGGAGTTGAGAGAAATTGGAAGGGGAGGTGAACCATGAGAGACTATGGACTCTGAAAAATAATCTGAGGTGTTTGAAGGGGCAGGGGGTGGAAGGTTGGGGGAACCTGGTGGTGAGTATTAGAGAGGGCACAGATTGCATGGAGCACTGGATGTGGTGCAAAAACAATGAATACTCTTATGCTGAAAATAAATTAAAAAAAAAAAAAAAGCCCTCAAGAGAACAAAAGCCTGAAAGACCAGTTTCCTCAGAGCCCACCACCTTGGTGGGGGAGGGCACTTAACTCAGGGAACATCATTGACTGAAAACCCACGTGGCAGGCCCCTCCTCCAGAAAACCAACAGGGTGGGGAGGTGAAGGGAAAAAAAAAAAGATGACAAGAGAAAAAACACCACTACTTCATAGGACAACTTTTATTTTTAACTCGTTTCCACTATTCTGGTTCATTTTCATTATACAGAACATTTTTTAACCTGTTTACCATAACACTGAGATATCCACTACTTCAAATTCCATAATAGCATTTTAATCTGAACTTTTTGATAAATATATCCGTGTTTTCCTTTGCTTTTCTCTTTTAATTTTTTTTAAATTTTAGTTTAGTTTAGTCTAGTTTATTCCTTTTTTATTTTTATTGTCTAATATTCATATAAAGTTAACCTTTAACGTTATCCCTTTCCCCAATCAATGCTACCCCTATAGGTAAGCCGATTTTTAATCCCCCATTATCTTAGGAAAGTTGAGTCCTTTAACATAGATAGGAAGATACATCCAGGAACAATCAAAACAACCTTCCTCACCCACACTGAGAATTTATAACCGCTCTCCCATGTTTTTCTTCTGCCAGTGTTTCTATGTATTTGTGTTTGTCCTGATAGTATATAAATCTTACACTTGGGGTTCTTTTTGACAAGGTTATTTGTTTTTTTGCTTTTATATATATATATTTTTCCCTTGTCATATAATTCTCCCAGTCTTTTTGTTTCTCTCCTTTTGTTTGTATACTTTATAAATCTTACCTTGGGGCTCTTTGGGGCTGAGCCTTCTCTTTTATTTTCCCTTTTTTCCTGTCTCTCTCTCTCTCTTTTTTCTTTTTCTTTTCTTTTTTCTCTCGTTTGGGTGCGGAATCCTGATTGCTCAGATGCATTCTGGAGTGCACCTTGACTGCACCACGATCAATACATCCAGCTACATCCGTTCAGTCATCTCTCACCAAAATGACTAGGAGGAGGAATGCCCAACAGAAGAAAAATACAGAGGACAGGCCTTCAGCAACAGAGCTAATCACTATCGACATAGACAATATATTGGAAAGGAAATTCAGGGTAATAATTATCCAGTTTCCCCCCAAGATTATAGATTCTTGAAAGTCTTTGAGACACCTAATAGTAAGAATGAAGAATTATAATTGTAGGCAGACATTTTTGAAAGCAGCGAGGACAAAGAAGCTCCTTACATACTGAGTAAAGTCCATCAGAATAACGTCAGACCTGTCCACAAAGACCTGGCAAGCCAGAAAGGGCTGGCAAGATATATTCAGGGCACTGAATGAGAAGAACATGCAGCCAACAATACTTTATCCAGAAAGAGGAACATTCAAAATGGATGGAGGGATAAAGAGTTTCCAAGACCGGCAAGGCTTAAAAGACTAGGCAACTACCAAGCCAATACTGCTGGAAATATTAAGGGGGCTTCTTTAAAGGAGGAAAAAGCCCAAGAATAGCATTGAACAGAAATATAGAGACAATCTACATAAAGAAAGACTTCAAAGGTAACTCAATGTCAATAAAAACATAACTATCAATAATCAATCTCAATGTGAATGGCCTAAATGCGCCCATAAAATGGCACAGGGTTGAAGACTGGATAAAACGACAGGACCCATCCACATGTTGTCTACAAGAGACGCATTTTGAACCTAAAGATACACCCAGACTGAAAGTGAAGGGATGGAGAAGCATCTTTCATGCCAATGGGCCTCAAAAGAAGGCCAGGTAGCGATTCTCATATCAGATAAATTAGATTTTAAACTAAAGACTGTAGTCAGAGATACAGAATGACACTACATCTTTCTTAAAGGGACTATCTACCAAGATGATCTAACAATTGTAAATATCTATGCCCCCAATATGGGAGCAGCCAATTACATAAGAAAACTGTTAATCATGATAAAGAGTCATATGTATATGAATACACTAATAGTTGGAGATCTTAATACGCCTCTCTCAGAAATAGACAGATCATCAAAGCAGAAAATCAATAAAGAAACAAGAGCATTGAATGACACATTGGACCAGATGGACCTCATAGATATAGACAGAACATTCCACCCTACAACAACAGAATACTCATTCTTCTCAAGTGCACATGGAACTTTCTCCAGAATAGACCACATACTGGGTCACAAATCAGGACTCAACTGATACCAAAAGACTGAGATTATTCCCTGCACATTCTCAGATCACAATGCTTTGAAACTGGAGCTCAACCACAAGAAAAAGTTCCGAAGGAACTCAAACACCTGGGAGCTAAAGACCACCTTGCTTAAGAATGTTTGGATCAGGGCGGGGTGGTGGGGGGAGGGGGCAAGATGGCGGGGAAGGAGGAGGAAGAGCCTTTTCAACTTGTACCCCAAAGTGAGCTGATAACCTACCAAAGTACTCCAATTACCCATGAAATCAGCCTGAGATCAGAATTATACACGTCTGATCTCTACAGGGGGAGAAGACGCCAGTGGGCAGGTAAAGTGGAGTGGGAATGGAGGACTGATATCAGAAGATAAACAAAAGGGGGAGGGAGCCACCAGAGGTGACCCGTTGGAAAGAAATACCCCAATACGAGCGAGAGTGCCCTGCGTCTGGGGACCAGCATTAACTTGGAGACTGGTTGAAAGCACTCCAAAAGATCTCAGGGTTGGGGGGAATTTGAGGAATCCTGATGGCTAGGGACAGGGGCTTAAGTCCAGGGTCCCAGGACAGCCTCCCCTGGCACTGAGGCAGAGAGAGTGCAGAGGAGAAACCAGCTCTTGGTCCCTAAGCCCCTAAGCTGCCAGCACCCCAAGAATGCATGGGGTCCGTTTTTTCTGGAACTCGAGAGCCCTGCTATAGAGTCTGAGATACTACCCTGAGAGAGGTATGAAGGCCCAGCTGGTGCCCTTTGATACGCGCCATTGTTTCAGAACCTGCACCAAACTCTCCCCCCAGAGAGGTGCACAAAGGCCCAGCCCTGTGCTCTCGGTCCTGCACCCCGTTCTCAGAGCCTGAGACCCGCGCACGAACCTCAGCCACGCCTGAAATTGGTGCGTGCAAGCCGGGAGCTCTTAGACCCAGAAAGACCAGGCACTCCCAGCCTGGGCCAGCGGGAAAATCTCAGTGTGAAATTGCTGCTTGGAACCTCTCTGACAGTCTGGAGCTGCCCAGACAGCCGCCTCTGCCTTGACTTTGGTACTAGCAAAAGATCCTACATCCCTAGGGACCACGACTTAGAACCTGCTCTGCCAGCAGCCAAGGAGGAATTTATTTAGGCTCTGCAGCCAGAATGAGGCTTCTCTCTGAGAAGGAGATCAGGGTGCAGTTTGCTTTCCTCTTAAACTACAAAAACCATCAAAAGCTGTCAAAGTGAGAAAAAAAATGTGAACAAACATAAAAACCGCTAGAGAACAAAAGCCTGAAAAAAAAAAAAAAAACAGTCAGAGCCCACCCCCATGAGGGGGGTAAGAGGACTTAAGTCAGGGAACATCATTGACTGAAAACCCAAGTGGAAGGCCCCTCCCCCAGAAAACAAACCAAGAAAGAAAAAAAAAGAGGAAAAAAAAAGGGCTACAAGAGAACAACCACTACTTCATAGGAAAACTTTTATTTTTCATTTATTCCCACTACTCTGGTTCATTTTTTATAGGTAATTTTTTTAACCTAATAACCATCACAGCAAGCTGTCCAGTACATCAAATTTCATAATAACCTTCTAACTTGAACTTTTTGATACATACACCTATGTTTTTCTTTTGCATTTCTATTTTTTGAATTCCTTCTTTTTTTTATAATTTTAGTTTAGTTTAGTCTAGTTTATCCCTTTTTAATTTTATCTTCTAATATTAATATAGAGTTAAACTTCAAAATAATCCCCTTTCCCCAATCAATACTAACCCTATAGGTACACTAATTGCTTTAAATTTTTTATTTTTTATAAACATATATTTTTATCCCCAGGAGTACAGATCTGTGAATCGCCAGGTTTACACACTTCACAGCACTCACCAAAGCACATACCCTCCCCAATGTCCATAA
>NC_081569.1:144838003-144841970 GCF_022355385.1 Mustela nigripes
GCAATCTTTAGATAAGCTATCTAGCTGATCTCCGGCTAGCTGAAGCAGTCTCAGCTTGTTACTTCTCCGCCATCTTGACTCCTCCTCCTAGTTCATTCCTTTTTATAATTTTTATTTTCTAATATTCATATAGAGTTAAACCTCAAGGTAATCCCATTTCCCCAATCAATGTTACCCCTATAGGTAAACCAATTCTTAATCTCCCTTTATATTAGGAAAGTTGAGTCCTTTAACAAAGATATCAAGATACATCCAGGAAGAATCAAAACAACCTTCCTCGCCCACACTGAGAATTTATGACCACTCTCCCATCTTTTTCTACCACCAGTATTTCTGTGTTTTTGTGTTTGTCCTGATAGTATATAAATCTTACACTCGGGGTTCTTTTTGACGAGGTTATATATATATATATATTTCTTTCTCTTGTCATATGCTTTTATCAGCCTTTTTGTTTGTCTGTTTTGGTTTGTATACTTAATAAATCTTACCTTGGGGCCCATTTGGGCTAAACCGTCTCTTTCATCTTCCCTTTCTTTCCTGTCTCTCTCTCTCTTTCTTTTCTTTTTCTCTAATTTGGGTAGGGAACCCTAATTGCTCAGAAGTGTTCCAGGGTGCACCTTGATTGCACCACGGTTGATACATCCAGCTACACCCTTTCAGCCATCTCTCACCAAAATTACTAGGAGGAGAAATGCTCAAAAGAAGAAAAATACAGAGGATTGGCCTTCTGCAACAGAGCTAATGGCTATCAACATAGACAATATGTCAGAAAGAGAATTCAAGCTAACAATTGTCCAAATAATAGCTAGGTTGGAGAAAGCCATGGGTGACCCAACAGAATTGATTAGGGCCAAACTGAAAACAACCATAGATCATGTATCCAATGTTTGGGAAGAGCTGAAAGCTACCAGGGATGAGCTTCACAATGCTCTCAATGAGTTCCAATCTAATCTAAATTCTCTCAAAGCTAGAGTGTGTTAGTTTCTTCTAACTGAGACAGAAGATAGAATTAATGATCTGGAGGACAAACAGATAGAGAGAAAGGATCAGGAGGAAACCTAGAACAAACAGTTTAGAAGCCACAAAAACAGAAACAGGGAAATAAATAATGCCATGAAATGTTCCAATGTCAGATTTATTGGAATCCCTGAGGGTAGGAGAAAGAAAGAAGTCTAGAAGATATAGTGGAACAAGTTCTTCATGAAAATTTTCCGAATCTCGTGAATGAAACCAGCTTTCATGTACTAGAGGCCGAAAGGTTTCCCCCCAAGATTACAGATTCTCAAAAGTCCTCGAGACACCTAATAGTAAGAATGAAGAATTATAATTTTAGGCAGAACCTCTTGAAAGCAGTTAGGACAAAGAAGCTCCTTATGTACAGAAGAAAGCCCATCATAATAACGTCAGACCTGTCCACAGAGACCAGGCAAGCCAGAAAGGGCTGGCAAGGTATATTCAGGGCACTTAATGAGAAGAACATGCAGCCAAGAATACTTTATCCAGCAAGACTGACATTCAAAATGGATGGAGAGATAAAGAGTTTCCAAGACCAGCAAGCCTTAAAATACTAGGCAACCACCAAGCCGATACTGTAGGAAATATTAAGGGGGGTTATATAAAGAGAAAAAAGCCTAAGAATAGTATTGAACAAAAATATAGAGACAATCTACAGAAAGAAAGACTTCAAAGGTAACACGATGTCAATAAAAACGTATCTATCATAATCACCCTCAATGAGAATGGCATAAATGCACACATAAAATGGCACAGGGTTGCAGACTGGATAAAACGACAGGACCCATCCATATGTTGTCTACAAGAGACCCATTTTGAACCTAAAGATACACCCAGACTGAAAGTGAAGGCATGGAGAAGCATCTTTCATACAAATGGGGCTCAAAAGAAGACTGGGGTAGTGATTCTCATATCAGATAAATTAAACTTCAAACTAAAGACTATAGTCAGAGATACAGAAGGACACTACATAATCTTTAAAGGGACTAACCACCAAGATGATCTAACAATTGTAAATATCTATGCTCCCAATATGGGAGCAGCCAATTACTTAAGAAAACTGTTAATCAAGATAAAGAGTCATATTGATATGAATACACTAATCGTAGGATATCTTAACATGCCTCTCTCAGAAATAGACAGATCATCGAAGCAGAAAATCAATAAAAAAAAAAGAGCATTGAATGACACATTGGACCAGATGGGCCTCATAGATATAGACAGAACATTCCACCCTAAAACAACAGAATACTCATTCTTCTCAACTGCACACGGAACCTTCTCCATAATAGACCACATACTAGGTCACAAATCAGGAATCAACTGATACCAAAAGACTGAGATTATTCCCTGCAAATTCTCAGATCACAATGCTTTGAAACTGGAGCTCAATCACAAGGAAAAGTTCTGAAGGAACTCAAACACCTGGAAGCTAAAGACTCCCTGGCTTAAGAATATTTGGATCAATCAGGAGATCAAAGAAGAACTGAAACAATTCATGAAAACCAATGAGAATGAAGACACTTCTGTCCAAAACCTATGGGATACAGCAAAGGCTGTCCTAAGGGGCAAATATATAGCCATCCAAGCTTCCCTCAAAAACATTGAAAAATACAGAATACACCAGCTCTCTCTACACCTTAAAGAACTGGAGAATCAACAACAAATCAAACCAACTCCACACATAAGAAGGGAAATCGTCAACCTTAGAGCTGAGATCAATGAGGTAGAAACCAGAGATACAGTAGAACGAATCAATGAAACTAGAAGCTGGTTTTTTGAAAGAATAAATAAGATTGATAAACCATTGGCCACACTAATCCAAAAGAAAAAAGAGAAAGCCCAAATTCATAAAATTATGAATAAAAAGGCAGAGATCACAACGAACATCAAGGAGGTAGAAACAATCATCAGAAGTTATTATCAACAATTATATGCCAATAAGCTTAGCAACCTAGATGAAATGGATGCATTCCTGGAAAACTATAAACTACCAAAATTGAACCAGGAAGGAATGGACAACCTGAATAGACCGATATCTAATAATGACATTGAAGCAGTGATCAAAAACCTGCCAGAAAACAAGAGCCCAGAACCTGATGGATTCCCTGGGGAATTCTACCAAACCTTAAAAGAAGAAATAACACCAATCCTCCTGAAGCTGTTTCAAAAAATTGAAGCAGAAGAAAAACTTCCAGACTCTTTCTATGAAGCCAGCATTACCCTGATCCCCAGACCAGGCAATGACCCGACCAAAAAGGAGAATTTTAGACCAATATCACTGATGAATATGGATGCTAACATTCTCAACAAGATCCTAGTCAACAGGATCCAACAGCACATTAAAAGATTATCCACCATGACCAGGTGGGATTCATCCCTGGGCTACAAGGATGGTTCAACAATCGCAAATCAATCAATGTTATACAACAAATTAATATGAGAAGAGAGAAGAACCACATGGTCCTCTCAATTGATGAAGAAAAAGCATTTTACAAAATCCAGCATCCGTTCCTGATTAAAATGCTTCAAAGTATAGGGATAGAGGGAACATTACTGAACCTCATCAAATCTATCTATGAAAGACCCACAGCAAATATCATCCTCAATAGGAAAAAGCTTGCAGGCTTCCCGTTGAGATCAGGAGCACAACAAGGATGCCCACTCTCACCACTCTTGTTCAACATAGTATTAGAAGTCCTAGCAACAGCAATCAGACAACCAAGAGAAATAAAATGTATCCAAATTGGCAATGAAGAAGTCAAACTCTCTCTCTTCACAGATGACATGATTCTTTATATGGAAAACCCAAAAGACCCAAACTACTAGAACTCATACAGCAATTCAGCAATGTGGCAGGATACAAAGTCAATGTGCAGAAATCGGTGGCTTTCTTATACACTAACAATGAAAATACAGAAGGGAAATTAGAGAATCGATTCCATTTACTATA
>NC_081569.1:144842070-144843091 GCF_022355385.1 Mustela nigripes
ATCCAAATTGGCAATGAAGAAGTCAAACTCTCTCTCTTCACAGATGACATGATTCTTTATATGGAAAACCCAAAAGACCCAAACTACTAGAACTCATACAGCAATTCAGCAATGTGGCAGGATACAAAGTCAATGTGCAGAAATCGGTGGCTTTCTTATACACTAACAATGAAAATACAGAAAGGGAAATTAGAGAATCGATTCCATTTACTATCGCACCAAGAACCATAAGGTACCTGGGAATAAATCTAACCAATGAGATAAAGATCTGTACTTGAAGAACTACAGAACACTCATGAAAGAAATTGAAGAAGACACAAAAAGATGGAAGACCATTCCATGCTCATGGATCAGAAGAATAAACATTGTTAAAATGTCTATACTGACTAGAGCAATTTATACTTTTAATGCCATTCCGATCAAAATTCCACCTGTATTCTTCAAAGAGCTGAAGCAAATAATCCTAAAATTTGTATGGAATCAGAACAGACCCCAAATCGCTATGGAAATGTTGAAAAACAAAAATAAAGCTGGGGGCATCCCGTTACCTGATTTCAAGCTTTATTACAAAGCTGTGATCAGCAAGACAGCATGGTACTGGCATAAAAACAGACACATAGACCAGTGGAACAGAGTAGAGAGCCCAGATATGGACCCTCAACTCTATGGTCAATTAATCTTCGACAAAACTGGAAAAAATATACAGTGGAAAAAAGACAATCTCTTCAATTAATGGTACTGGGAAAACTGGGCAGCTATATGTAGAAGAAGGAAATTCAACCATTCTCTTTCACTGTACACAAAGATCAACTCAAAATGGATAAAAGACCTCAACGTGAGACAGGAATCCATCAGAATCCTAGAGGAGAACATAGGCAGTAATCTCTTCGGTATCAGCCACAGCAACTTCTTTCAAGATATGTCTCCAAAAGCAAAGGAAACAAAAGCGAAAGTAAACTTTTGGGACTTCATCAAAATCAAAAGCTTCTGCACAGCAAAGGAAACAGTCAAGAAAACAAAG
>NC_081569.1:144843191-144911848 GCF_022355385.1 Mustela nigripes
AACTCAACGTGAGACAGGAATCCATCAGAATCCTAGAGGAGAACATAGGCAGTAATCTCTTCGGTATCAGCCACAGCAACTTCTTTCAAGATATGTCTCCAAAAGCAAAGGAAACAAAAGCGAAAGTAAACTTTTGGGACTTCATCAAAATCAAAAGCTTCTGCACAGCAAAGGAAACAGTCAAGAAAACAAAGAGGCAACCCACGGAATGGGAGAAGATATTTGCAAATGACAATACAGACAAAAGGTTGATATCCAGGATCTATAATGAACACCTCAAACTCAACACACAAGAAACAGGCAAACGTATCAAAAAATGGGAAGAAGATATGACAGACACTTCTCCCATCAAGACATACAAATGGCTATCAGACACATGAGAAAATGTTCATCATCACTAGCCATCAGGGAGATTCAAATTAAAACCACACTGAGATACCACCTTACACCAGTTAGAATGGGCAAAATTAACGAATTAGGAAACAACATGTGTTGGAGAGGATGTGGGAAAGGGGAACTCTCTTACACTGTTGGTGGGAATGCAAGTCAGTGCAGCCTCTTTGGAAAACAGTGGAGATTCCTTAAGAAATGAAAAATAGAACTTCCCTATGACCCTGCTATTGCACTCCTGGGTATTTACCCCAAAGATACAGATGTTGTGAAAAGAAGGGCCACCTGTACCCCAATGTTTATAGCAGCAATGGCCACGGTCACCAAACTGTGGAATGAACCAAGAAGCCCTTCAAAAGACGAATGGATAAGGAAGATGTGGTCCATATACACTATGGAGTATGATGCCTCCATCAGAAAGGATGAATACCCAACTTTTGTAGCAACATGGATGGGACTGGAAGAGATTATGCTGAGTGAAAGAAGTCAAGCAGAGAGAGTCAATTATCATATGGTTTCACTTATTTGTGGAGCATAACAAATATCATGGAGGACAAGGGGTGTTAGAGAGAAGAAGGGAATTGAGGTAAATTGGAAGGGGAGGTGAATCATTAGAGACTATGGAGTCTGAAAAACAATCTGAGGGATTTGAAGTGGCAGGGGTGTGGGATGACGGGGTACCAGGTGGTGAGTATTATAGAGGGCACGGATTGCATGGAGCACTGGGTGTGGTGAAAAAATAATGAATATTTTTTTTCTGACAATAAATAAATTGAAAAAATTAAAAAAAAAAAAAGCCCCCTTAATATTTCCTTCAGTATTGCCTTGGTGGTTGCATAGTCTTTTAAGCCTTGCCGGTCCTGGAATCTCTTTATCTTTCCATCCATTTTGAATGCCAGTCTTGCTGGATAATGTATTCTTGGCTGCATGTTCTTCTCATTCAGTGCCCTGAATATATCTTGCCAGCCCTTTCTGGCTTGCCAGGTCTCTGTGGACAGGTCTGACGTTATTATGATGGGCTTTCCTTTGTAAGTAAGGATCTTCTTTGTCCTAGCTGCTTTCAAGAGGTTCTGCCTAAAATTATAATTCTTCATTCTTATTATTAGGTGTCTCGAGGACTTTTGAGAATCTGTAATCTTGGGGGGAACCTTTCAGCCTCTAGTACATAAACGCTGGTTCCATTCATGAGATTTGGAAAATTTTCATGAAGAACTTATTCCACTATATCTTCTAGACTTTTTTTTTTCTCCTCCCCTTCAGGGATTCCAATAATTCTGGCGTTGGAACGTTTCATGGCATCATTTATTTCCCTGATTATTTTGTCTTGGCTTCTAAGCTGTTTGTTCCAGGCTTCCTCCTGATCCTTTTTCTCTATCTGTTTGTCCTCCAGATAACTAATTCTATTTTCTGCCTCAGTTACTCTAGCTTTGAGAGAATTTAGATTAGATTGGAACTCATTGAGAGCATTGTGAAGCTCATCCCTGGTAGCTTTCAGCTCTTCCCTAACATTGAAAACATGATCTCTGGTCGTTTTCAGTTAGGCCCTAATAAATTCCATTTGGTCATCCATGGCTTTCTCCAACCTGGCTATTGCTTGGAAAATTGTTAGCCTGAATTCTCTTTCCAACATATTGTCTATGTTGATAGCCGTTAGCTCTGTTGTAGAAGGTCCATCCTCTGTATTTTTCTTCTGTTGGGCATTCCTCCTCCTAGTCATTTTGGTGAGAGATGGCTGAATGGGTGTAGCTGGTTGTATAGACTGTGGTGCAGTCAAGATGCACCCTGGAACGCTTCTGAGCAATCAGGGTTCCCCACCCAAATGAGAGGAAAAAGAAAATGAAAAGAAAAAAAGAGAAAGGGAGAGAGACAGGAAAGAAAGGTGAGATAAGAGACGGTTTAGCCCAAATGGGCCCCAAGGTAAGATTTATGAGGTATACAAACAGACACAAACAAATGAAAAGACTGATAAAAGTATATGACAAGGGATATATATATATATATATATATATATATATATATATTTGCATATATATATGCAAATAAAGGAAGAACCTCGTCAAAAAGAACCCTGAGTGTAAGATTTATATACTATCAGGACAAACACAAAAACACAGAAATACTGGTGGAAGAAAAAGATGGGAGAGTGGTTGTAAATTCTCAGTGTGGGGGAGGAAGGTTGTTTTGATTCTTCCTGGATGTATCTTGATATCTTTGTTAACGGACTCAGCTTTCCTAAGATAAAGGGGATTAAAAATTGGTTTACCTATAGGCGTAGTATTGATTGGGGAAATGGGATTACCTTGAAGTTTAACTCTATATGAATATTAGAAAATAAAAATTAAAAAAAGGAATAAACTGAACTAAACTAAAATTAAAAAAAAGAAATTTAAAAAAGAGAAATGCAAAAGGAAAACACAGGTGTAGGTATCAAAAAGTTCAGGTTAGAAGGCTATTATGGAATTTGATGTACTGGACATCTCACTGTGATGGTAAATAGGTTAAAAAATTATCTATATAATAATAAAAATTAACTATATAAAAAATGAGCCAGAATAGTGGGATTGAATTAATAATAAAAATTGTCCTATGAAGTAGTGGTGGTTGTTCTCTTGTTGTCCTTTTTTTTTTTTTCTTTTTTCCTTTCCGGATTGGTATTCTGGGGGAGGGGACTGCCACGTGGGTTTTCAGTCCCAGAAGTTCTCTCAGCTAAGTCCTTCCACCCCCCTCAAGGGGGTGGGCTCTGAGGAAACTGGTTTTTTCAGCCTTTTGTTCTCTGGAGGTTTTTATATATGTTCACTTTTGTTTTTCTCTCTCACCTTGACTGCTTTTGATGTTTTTGTATGTTTAGAGGAAAGCAAACTACACCCTGACCTCCCTCTCAGAGAGAATCCTCAGTCTGGCTGCAGATCCCATATAAATCCCCCCTTGGCTGCTGGCAGAGCAGGTTCCCAGTCGTGGTCCCTGGGGACTCAGGATTTTTTGCTTGTTCCCAAAACCATGGCAGTGGTGGCTGTCTGGGCAGCTCCAGAATGCCACAGAAGTTCCAAGCAGCGATCACACACTGAGATTTTCCTGCTGGCCCTGGCTGGGAGTGCCTGGTTTTTCTGGTCTGAGAGCACCAGGCTGGTGTTTGTGTGCACCTCACTCAGGGGAGGGCACGGGACATGACTGGGACTCTAATGGCATGGAAGGGCACTCGAGTAGGGGCTGCAAAAAGGCTGTGCTTCTGTTGGCTGGTGAGGCTCCCAGCCCCTCATGGGAGCTGGGCGTCAAGCACTCTCTGGCGTGCTGGTGCTTCAGGGACTGAGTCCTGGTTTCTCTGCCCCACTTTCTCTGGCTCTGCACCAGGGGTGGCTGTCCTGGGTCTGGGGACTTAAGCCCGGACCCTAACACCCCGAGATTCCCGCAATTTCCTTCCGTGATCCTTTGCTCTTTTTGAGTGCTTTCTACCAGACTCCCGAGTTAATGTTGGTCCCCAGGCGCAGGGCACTCCTGTATTGGGATACTACTTTGCCTCTGGTGGCTCCCTCTCCCTTTTGTTTATCTTCAGATATCAGTCTGACTTTCCCACTCCGCTTTACCTGCCCACTGGAGTCTTCTGCTCCAGTAGAGATCCAGACGTGTATAATTCTGATCTCAGGCTGATTTCGAGGGTGATTGGATTTCTTTGGAAGGTAATCAGCTCACTTAGGGTGCAGGTTGAATGGGTGCCTCCTCCTACTTCCCTGCCATCTTGTCTCCCCATCTGTGTTTTATCAGACTGATGCTGTGAGCATGGTTCAAGACAGTGACCCTATTATGGGTCGGCCGTTCTTCTATTGCTTTGTATTTTCGATGTCTCTGTATCCTCATGTCCAGCATGGATGTTCCTGCTAGCAAGTTTGCACTGTGAGCTGGGTGGACATGGGATGCATACTGAGTGCTGCTGGGATTCTTGTAAAGGTTCAGTTGATGAGCACCAGAATATTTGTAATCCTTTGGTACTTAGGGATGGGAATAAACAATGTAACTGACTCTGTATTTTGTGTACTTATATCTATTTATGTGTGTGTGTGTGTGTGTGTGTGTAGTTGTTTTCCCATTAGAACAAATTTTCTAAGTCAGAGAGTGAAGAAGTAAGCACAGAATCATGTGTCCAGAGAGGCTTCCTGTGGGGAAACTGCTCTATGGAGAGGAGGCCCCAGACCCTGACAGGAAACCTGCTCATAACCACCATCTGCAGCTGCTCTTGGCTAAATTCTAAAGATAGAATTCGTGAGTGTTGTGCACCCTCTGGTGGTCCAGATCCTGTCCTACAGTGAGGTTTGTCTCTGGGCTCAAACTGAGGTCCCCTCCCTGTGTCTCTCACCCAGTAATACACTGCTGTGTCCTCAGCTCTCCGGCTGTTCATCTGCAGATACAGCATGTTCTTGCCATTGTTTCTGGGGATGGTGAATCGGCCCTTCACGAAGTCTGTGTAGCTTGTGCTACTTCCATCATTGCTAATATCTGGGACCCTCTTCAGCCCCTTCCTTGGAGTCTGGCGGACCCAGTTCATAAAGTATCTACTGAAGGTGAATCCAGAGGCTGCACAGAGAGACTCAGGGATCCCCCCAGGCTTCACCAGGTCTCCTCCAGACTCCACCAGCTGCACCTCACACTGGACACCTGCAAACAGAAGACATCCTAGTCTGGAAACTGTCACATACCCACTGTTTCCCTCACACACATACACTTGCATACTTAATGTCCATTAATCTCCATAAATTACCTTTTAAAAGAGCAAAAAGGATTTGTTAACTGTTTCCTTTGCTATGCAAAAGCTTTTGATCTTGATGAAGTCTCAATAGTTCATTTTTCCCCTTGCTTCCTTGCCTTTGGTGATGTTCCTAGGAAGAAGTTGTTATGGCTGAGGCTGAAGTGGTTGCCGCCTGTGTTCTTAAGGATTTTGAAGGATTCCTTTGTCACATTGAGGTCCTTCATCCATTTTGAGTCTATTTTCGGGTGTGGTGTAAGGAAATGGTCCAATTTCATTTTTCTTCACGTGGCTGTCCAATTTTCCCAACACCATTTTTTGAAGAGACTGTCTTTTTTCCATTGGACATTCCTTCCTGCTTTTTCCAAGATTAGTTAACCATAGAGTTGAGGATATATTTCTGGGCTTTCTATTCTGTTCCATTGATCGATTGTTTGTTTTTGTGCCAGTGAAACACTGCCTTGATGATGACAGCTTTGTAATAGAGCTTGAAGTCTGGAATTGTGATGCCACCAACTTGCTTCTTTTTCAATACTGCTTTGGCTATTCGAGGTCTTTTCTGGTTCCATAGACATTTTAGAATTATTTGTTCCATTTCTTTAAAAAAAAAAAAAAGGATTGGATTTTGATAGGGATTGCATTAAATGTGTAGTTTGCTTTAGGTAATATAGACATTTTCACAACATTTGTTCTTCCAATCCATGCACATGGAACATTTTTCTATTTCTTTGTGTCTTCCTCAAAGACAATTGACACAATGGTAGAAAATATTTGCAAACAACATATCAGATAAAGGACTAATATCCAAAATCTATAAAGGGCTCAGCAAACTCAACACCCAAAGAACAAATAATCCAATCAAGAAATGGACAGAACAGACATTTCTGCAAAGAAGACATCCAGATGGCCAACAGACACATGAAAAAATTCTCCACATCCATGGGCATCAGGGAAATACAAATCAAAACCACAATGAGATATCACCTTACACCAGTCAGAATGGCTCAAATTAACAAGTCAGGAAATGACAGATGCTCCGAGGATGCGGAGAAAGGGGAACCCTCCTACACTGTTGGTGGGAATGCAAGCTGGTGCAACCACTCTGGAAAACAGCATGGAGATTCCTCAAAAAGCTGACCCTATGACCCAGGAATTGCACTACTGGGTATTTACACTAAAGATACAAATGTAATGATCTGAAGGGACACATGCACCTGAATTTTTATAGCAGCAATGTCTACAATAGCCGAACTATGGGAAGAACCTATATGTCCATCAACAGATGAATGGACAAAGAAGGTGTGGTATATATATATATATACAATGGAATACTATGCAGCCATCAAAAGAAATGAAATCTTGCTATGTGTGATGACGTGGATGGAACTAGAGGGTATCATGCTTAATGAAATAAGCCAATCAGAGAAAGACAATTATATATGATCTCCCTGATGTAAGGAAGTTGTGAGGGAACTTGGGGGACTTGGGGGGTAGGAAAAGAATAAATGAAACAAGATGGGATTGGGAGGGAGACAAACCATAAGGGACTTTTAACCTCACAAAACAAACTGAGGGTTTCTGGGGGAGGGGAGTTGGGAGAGGGTGGTGGGGTTATGGACATTGGGGAGGGTATGTGCTATGGTGAGTGCTGTGAAAAGTGTAAACCTGGCAATTCACAGTCCTGTACCCCTGGGGATAAAAATACATTATATGTTTATAAAATAATTTAAAAAATAATAAAACTTTTAAAAAAAGAACAAAAAGGAAAAGCCAGCCAAGCACAAACTCCATGATGAGTTGTCTATGTTCTGTCCTAATCACTGAATGGGAACACCTGGGAATCCCGGGGAGTGTCTCCTCTCCCAGCTACAGGTTTCTGGCTGGGATCTTTTAATCAGCAAAGGAGGGCCCTATTTGCATGTCTTCTGACTATATAGCAAGCTCCAGGCTTAGATTCATTCCTTTACTAGTTAATAAAGCAAAGATTGCATTACATTTGAAGATCACTTTGTTTGGATGGCACTGTGACTAGAGGAAGTTTTCTAATCTGTGAACACAGTTATCTTTCCATTTCTGTATGCACTTTTAAAAGTCTTTCATCAATGTAGGTCATTTTTAGTGTACAGTATCTAAACTCCTTGTTGAATGTTAACCCAAAATATTTTATTTCCTGTGTCAGTGTATATAGAATGATTTTATTAATTTTTTTTTTTTTAGATATTTGTTGTTATTGTGTGGAGACATAGCTTTATTTTGTACGTTGATTTTCTATCCTGGAGTTTCCCAGATATCTTTGTTTAGTTCAAAGATTTTTATCTCTCTGTGTGTGGCATTTGTAGTGTTTGTGTAAGAACATGTCATATGCGGGGACCCCTGGGTGGCTCCATCCTTAAGCCTCTGCCTCCAGCTCAGCTCATGATCCCAGGGTGCTGGTATAGAGTCCCACATCAGGTTCCTTGCTCAGCAGGGACCCTTCTTCTTCTGCCTGCTTTTCTCCCTGCTTGTGCTAGCTCTCTTGTTCTATCTCTCTCTGACAAATAAATAAATAAAATCTTTAAAAAACACACATATCAATGCTGGACATTAAAAATAATGAATATTGAAAAAAACACACATATCATATGCAAACAAAGAATCATTCTTCCTGTTACTGATTTCAATATATTTATTTTTTTATTGGCTAATTTCTCTTGGTAGGTCTTCCAGTTGTCAATGTAGAAGAGTTTCCCTTCTTATCTTCTGGGTTCTTTGTTGGGTCTAAATATTCAGTAGATGCAGGACAGATGTAAGGGGAAAATGAATTTCATTTTGCACATGCATCAGATCCCTAAAATATGAACTCAGAAAACGACCAAAGTAGACAGCACTTGTGCCACTTAGATAACAAAAGATTGGATTTGCAAAGATTGAAGGCAAGTATTTGGGTCAGTCAATTAGTGAAGAACAAACAACGTTTGTTTGCATAGTCTTCTGGGCCCTAAGTTCCATATTCTGGTCCTGGGCATGGTTCTCCCCTCCTTGTACAGGGAAGGGAGCTTTCCCACAGGAGACTGATTTCCTGCTGTCAGGAGGACAAAGAAGGCCTCATAATGTCCTTCCACTGGCAGGTTCTCAAATGACTTCAGTTCACAGTAACTCAGGGATCAGATGAGATATTTGGAATTGTACATCTTATTCTCCTTCATGATATCATGTTGAATACTTATGGTAGGAGTGAGCATCCTTGCCTGTCTCCTGATGTGACAGGAAAGTCTTCAGGTTTTCACTGTTTAATATGATGTAAAGTGTGGGTTTTTCATCTATAACCATGATCAAGTGGAGTAATTTCCATCTGTTCCTCAATTGTTGAGATATTCTAATGAACATGCGTTGAAATTTCTCAGGTAGTTTTAGGCATCAGCGGAGAGCATTATGTAGATCCAATCCTTCCCTGTCTTAATGCAGAGTGTCCCATTTATTGATCTATGTATGTTGAGTGATCTTTGTTTCTGAAGGATGATTCGGAAACTAGGTCATCATGTATGATCTTTCAATGTACTTTGCATTCAGTATGGCTGGACTTTTACAGGCGTGTTCATGTGAGATATTGGCCTGAGTTTTCAGGTCTTGAGGAGTCCTTGCCTGGCTTTGTTGTTGGTGTAATGCTGGCTTTATAGAATGAATTTGGACATATTAGTTTCCTGTCAGTTTTATTTGGAAGAGACTGAGAAATATTGGCATTTATTCTTGGTTAAATATTTGGTGTACTTCATAGGTAAAACAATCTGATCCTGGACGGATCTTTATCTGTTTTTCACTTTTGATTTGTTTTTGTTTTTGTTTTTGAGGCAGAAGGCTTTAGATTATGAATTTGGTCTTATTTAATATTTATTTTATTTTCAGCATAACAGTATTCATTGTTTTTGCACCACACCCAGTGCTCTATGCAATCCGTGCCCTTATGCCCACCACCTGGTTCCCCCAACCTCCCAACCCCTGCTGCTTCAAACCCCTCAGATTGTTTTTCAGAGTCCCCAAAGATACAGATGTAGTAAAAAGAAGGGCCATCTGTACCCCAATGTTTATAGCAGCAATGAATTTGGTCTTCTTATTAGTTTTGTTTGTTTGTTTTCTGTTCGTTTTCTATTTCTTCATGAAACAGTCTTGGCATATTGATAAACCTAGAAATTTTCTAATTTGCCCTTTGTTATTCCAATGTTGCTCTGTAAATATCTTAGTATTTTCTTCTTGTTCCTTTTCATTATTTGGTGTCAGCTACTTCTCTTTGAACTCTTGTATTTATTTGAGGTTTACCTATTTTTCTAGTCTACCTATGATTTTAAATTGCATTTGTCTCTTCAAAATACCAATTTCAATCTCCCTGATTTAGTATTTGCATAGTTTCAATTTGTTTTTTTCTCTTCTAATAATTTCAATGTTAATTAAATCATTAAAAATGCCAATGGTCTTTACAGAAATAGAAAATATTCCTTAAACATATAGAAATACAAAGTACATGGCTATGACAACACAATCATGAGACTCCTGGGGACATAATATTCCTTCTTTATAAATATAGTGCAGAGGTATATTAACTACAATGGTCTATGACTAGCATACAATCATACTCATAGGCAGTGCAGTGGATTATGGAGATAAGAAGTGAAAGTGTTCATATACAGCCAGCATATTCCCCAAAAATTATTTAAGAAAACACAATGGGGATAGGATAGTGTCTATAACAAATGGTGTTGGACATCCACATGCAAAATCATGATATTGGATCCTTATCTTATAACATACAGATATATAGATCCAGGAAATCTCACAGTGAATTAAAGACTTAAGCAAAAAACCTGACCCCAAAACCCCCACAATGGGGAGGGCACATATTGCATGGAGCACTGGGTGTGGTAAAAAAACAATGAATACTGTTATGCTGAAAAGAAATAAAAAAGAAAAAAACAAAAACATAAGAGACTCAACTATAGAGAACTGAGGGTTGCTAGAGGGGATGTGGGTGGGGAGAATGGATAACCGGGTGATGGGCATTAGGGAGGACATATCATGTAATGAGCACTGGGTGTTATACACAACTAATGAATCACTAAATACCACCCCTCAAATTAATAATTCACTGTATGTTAACTAGCTTGAATTTAAATAAATAAATAAAGAAAGAAATAAAGAAAGAAAGAAAAGAAAACAAAGGGGAACAAACATCATGACATTTGCTCAGCTATGGTTTATTTGTTATAAAAGGGAAATCACAGGAAACGAGCAAAGAAAGACAGGTGAGACTACATCAAACTACAAAGTGTGCAGAAAAATGTTGACAGCGCAAGAAGGCAGCCTATGAAATGGGAGACGGTGCTCAACCAAATATTGAGAATGAGTTAACATTCAAAATACAGAAGTGACTCCTTAACCTCAACAGAAACTATCAAAAACACATAAATAAAAATTAACAAATCACAAGATTAAAAAATTCGGGCAAGGATGGGGCATCTGAATGACTCAGTAGATTATGAGTCCAACTTTTGATTTCTGATCAGGTAATGACAAAGGTCCTGGGATTGCGCCCTGTCACAGGCTCTGTGTTCATTGGGAATCTATTGGACATTTTCTCTCTTCTCCATCTGCTCCTCTTTTCATGCTTTCTTTCTTTCACATATATAAATAATATATTTCAAAAAACTTGGGCCAAGGTCTTCCATATTCATTTCTCTATAGAAGATTTAAAAAATGGTGGCTTCTAGGTGACTCAGTTTATTAATTATCTGACTTCAGCTCAAATTATGACCTGGAATTGAGTCGCACATTGGCTCTGCCATCCCCTATGAATCTGTTTCTCCCTCTCTTTCTGCACCTCTGAGCACTTGATGAAATGCTGTCTGTCCCTCATATAAAAAAAAAATCTTAGAGAAAGAATACAACCAAATGTCTATCAGTGATAAACGTCACTAATCATCAGTGAAACCCAACCCTCCACCAGTGAGATAGCACCCCACAACTCTTTTTTTTTTTTTTTTAAAGATTTTATTTATTATTTATATGACAGAGAGAGAAATCACAAGTAGGCGGAGAGAGAGAGAGAAGCAGGCTCCCGCTGAGCAAAGAGCCCGATGCGGGGCTCGATCCCAGGACACTGAGATCATGACCTGAGCCGAAGGCAGCGGCTTAATCCACTGAGCCACCCAGGCGCCCCTGCACCCCACAACTCTTAACAAGTCTATGAAAAAAGCCAAAAAAACAAAAACAAAGGACATGAGAATGGACCAAGTATTGTTGATGATGTGGAAAAGTGGAAAACAGCCAACCCTGGAATACACATTTAAAAAAATTTTTCATAGTGTATATGGACCTCATCTTCCTTATCCATTTGTCCATTGAAGGCCATCTTGGTTCTTTCCATAGTTTGGGGACCATGGCCATTGCTGCTATAAACATTGGGGTACAGATGGCACTTCTTTTCACTACATCTGTATCTTTGGGGTAAATACCCAGTAGTGCAATGGCAGGGACATAGAGAAGTTCTATTTTTAATTTCTTTTTTTTTTTTTTTTTTAACTTCAAACAATTTTATTATTATTATTTAAAAAAAATTTTTAAAGACCTGAGCTGAGATCAACAATTGGATGCTTAATTACAGTCAACCCAAAATTCAAATCACTTTAAAGTCTATATTTTTACTGTAATCTTGAAAACTAGCTTGATGACTTTCCTTTGAACTTTTGTTGAAGTTTATATACTAATTGCACTTACAATATGAATTTTTTTCTCATTTCCCCATTTTGCTACTATATAGTTTGTTGGACCTTAGAAAATTTATGTAACCATTTTGCATCCTAGTTTTCTTTCTTTTCTTTTTTTTTTTTTTTAATTTTTTATTTTTTATAAACATATATTTTTATCCCCAGGGGTACAGGTCTGTGAATCACCAGGTTTACACACTTCACAGCACTCACCAAATCACATACCCTCCCCAATGTCCATAATCCCCCCCCCTTCTCCCAAACCCCCTCCCCCCGGCAACCCTCAGTTTGTTTTGTGAGATTAAGAGTCACTTATGGTTTGTCTCCCTCCCAATCCCATCTTGTTTCATTTATTCTTCTACCCACTTAAGCCTCCATGTTGCATCACCACTTCCTCATATCAGGGAGATCATATGATAGTTGTCTTTCTCTGCTTGACTTATTTCGCTAAGCATGATACGCTCTAGTTCCATCCATGTTGTCGCAAATGGCAAGATTTCATTTCTTTTGATGGCTGCATAGTATTCCATTGTGTATATATACCACATCTTCTTGATCCATTCATCTGTTGATGGACATCTAGGTTCTTTCCATAGTTTGGCTATTGTGGACATTGCTGCTATAAACATTCGGGTGCATGTGTCCCTTTGGATCACTACATTTGTATCTTTAGGGTAAATACCCAATAGTGCAATTGCTGGGTCATAGGGCAGTTCTATTTTCAACATTTTGAGGAACCTCCATGCTGTTTTCCAGAGTGGCTGCACCAGCTTGCATTCCCACCAACAGTGTAGGAGGGTTCCCCTTTCTCCGCATCCTCGCCAGCATCTGTCATTTCCTGACTTGTTGATTTTAGCCATTCTGACTGGTGTGAGGTGATATCTCATTGTGGTTTTGATTTGTATTTCCCTGATGCCGAGTGATATGGAGCACTTTTTCATGTGTCTGTTCGCCATCTGGATGTCTTCTTTGCAGAAATGTCTGTTCATGTCTTCTGCCCATTTCTTGATTGGATTATTTGTTCTTTGGGTGTTGAGTTTGCTAAGTTCTTTATAGATTCTGGACACTAGTCCTTTATCTGATATGTCGTTTGCAAATATCTTCTCCCATTCTGTCAGTTGTCTTTTGATTTTGTTAACTGTTTCCTTTGCTGTGCAAAAGCTTTTGATCTTGATGAAATCCCAGTAGTTCATTTTTTCCCTTGCTTCCCTTGCCTTTTGCGTTGTTCCTAGGAAGATGTTGCTGCGGCAGAGGTCGAAGAGGTTGCTGCCCGTGTTCTCCTCAAGGATTTTGATGGATTCCTTTCGTACATTGAGGTCCTTAAACCATTTGAGTCTATTTTTGTGTGTGGTGTAAGGAAATGGTCCAATTTCATTTTTCTGCATGTGGCTGTCCAATTTTCCCAGCACCATTTATTGAAAAGGCTGTCTTTTTTCCATTGGACATTCTTTCCTGCTTTGTCGAAGATTAGTTGACCATAGAGTTGAGGGTCTATTTCTGGGCTCTCTATTCTGTTCCATTGATCTATGTGTCTGTTTTTGTGCCAGTACCATGCTGTCTTGATGATGACAGCTTTGTAATAGAGCTTGAAGTCCGGAATTGTGATGCCACCAACGTTGGCTTTCTTTTTCAATATCCCTTTGGCTATTCGAGGTCTTTTCTGGTTCCATATAAATTTTAGAATTATTTGTTCCATTTCTTTGAAAAAGATGGATGGTACATTGATAGGAATTGCATTAAATGTGTAGATTGCTTTAGGTAGCATAGACATTTTCACAATATTTATTCTTCCAATCCAGGAGCATGGAACATTTTTCCATTTCTTTGTGTCTTCCTCAATTTCTTTCATGAGTACTTTATAGTTTTCTGAGTATAGATTCTGTGTCTATTTGGTTAGGTTTATTCCTAGGTATCTTATGGTTTTGGGTGCAATTGTAAAAAGAATTTACCATGCTAATGGGCATCAGAAGAAAGCAGGAGTGGCAATCCTTATATCAGATCAATTAGATTTTAAGCCAAAGACTATAATAAGAGATGAGGAAGGACACTATATCATACTCAAAGGGTCTGTCCAACAAGAAGATTTAACAATTTTAAATATCTATGCCCCCAATGTGGGAGCAGCCAACTATATAAACCAATTAATAACAAAATCAAAGAAACACATCAACAATAATACAATGATAGTAGGGGACTTTAACACTCCCCTCACTGAAATGGACAGGTCATCCAAGCAAAAGATCAGCAAGGAAATAAAGGCCTTAAATGACACACTGGACCAGATGGACATCACAAATATATTCAGAATATTTCATCCCAAAGCAACAGAATACACATTCTTCTCTAGTGCACATGGAACATTCTCCAGAATAGATCACATCCTCGGTCCTAAATCAGGACTCAACCGGTATCAAAAGATTGGGATCATTCCCTGCATATTTTCAGACCACAATGCTCTAAAGCTAGAACTCAACCACAAAAGGAAGTTTGGAAAGAACCCAAATACATGGAGACTAAACAGTATCCTTCTAAAGAATGAATGGGTCAACCGGGAAATTAAAGAAGAATTGAAAAAAATCATGGAAACAAATGATAATGAAAATACAACAGTTCAAATCTGTGGGACACAACAAAGGCAGTCCTGAGAGGAAAATATATAGCGGTACAAGCCTTTCTCAAGAAACAAGAAAGGTCTCAGGTAAACAATCTAACCCTACACCTAAAGGAGCTGGAGAAAGAACAAGAAAGAAACCCTAAGCCTAGCAGTATAAGAGAAATCATAAAGATCAGAGCAGAAATCAATGAAATAGAAACCAAAAAAACAATAGAACAAATCAACGAAAGTAGGAGCTGGTTCTTTGAAAGAATTAATAAAATTGATAAACCCCTGGCCCGACTTATCAAAAAGAAAAGAGAAAGGACCCAAATAAATAAAATCATGAATGAAAGAGGAGAGATCATGACTAACACCAAAGCAATACAAACTATTATAAGAACATACTATGAGCAACTCTACGGCAATAAATTTGACAATCTGGAAGAAATGGATGCATTCCTAGAAACATATAAACTACCACAACTGAACCAGGAAGAAATAGAAAGCCTGAACAGACCCATAACCAGTAAGGAGATTGAAACAGTCATTAAAAATCTCCAAACAAACAAAAGCCCAGGGCCAGACGGCTTCCCGGGGGAATTCTACCAAACATTTAAAGAAGAACTAATTCCTATTCTCCTGAAACTGTTCCAAAAAATAGAAATGGAAGGAAAACTTCCAAACTCATTTTATGAGGCCAGCATCACCTTGATCCCAAAACCAGACAAGGATCCCACCAAAAAAGAGAGCTATAGACCGATATCCTTGATGAACACAGATGCGAAAATACTCAACAAAATACTAGCCAATAGGATTCAACAGTACATTAAAAAGATTATTCACCACGACCAAGTGGGATTTATTCCAGGGCTGCAAGGTTGGTTCAACATCCGCAAATCAGTCAATGTGATACAACACATCAATAAAAGAAAGAACAAGAACCATATGATACTCTCAATAGATGCTGAAAAAGCATTTGACAAAGTACAACATCCCTTCCTGATCAAAACTCTTCAAAGTGTAGGGATAGAGGGCACATACCTCAATATCATCAAAGCCATCTATGAAAAACCCACCGCAAATATCATTCTCAATGGAGAAAAACTGAAAGCTTTTCCGCTAAGGTCAGGAACACGGCAGGGATGTCCATTATCACCACTGCTATTCAACATAGTACTAGAGGTCCTAGCCTCAGCAATCAGACAACAAAAGGAAATTAAAGGCATCCAAATCGCCAAAGAAGAAGTCAAATTATCACTCTTCGCAGATGATATG
This sequence comes from Mustela nigripes, assembly GCF_022355385.1. Taxonomy (NCBI): domain Eukaryota; kingdom Metazoa; phylum Chordata; class Mammalia; order Carnivora; family Mustelidae; genus Mustela; species Mustela nigripes. Next base: position 144,858,922 of record NC_081569.1, read on the forward strand.
ATACTATATGTGGAAAACCCAAAAGACTCCACTCCAAAACTGCTAGGACTTATACAGGAATTCAGTAATGTGTCCGGATATAAAATCAATGCACAGAAATCAGTTGCATTTCTCTACACCAACAGCAAGACAGAAGAAATGGACATTAAGGAGTCAATCCCATTTGTGTGACTCTTATTGCTCTGCTAGGTATTTACACCAAAGATACAGATGTAGCGAAAAGAAGGGGTATCTGTACCCCAATGTTCATAACAGCAATGTCCAGAGTGGAATTAGATAAGATGTATGGATAAAGAAGATGTGGTCCATGTATACAATGGGATATTACTTAACCATCAGAAAGTATGAATACCCAACTTTTGTATCAATGGGGTCGGGACTGGAGGAGATTATACTGTGTGAAATAAGTCAAGCAGAGAAAGTCAATTATTGTATGGTTTAACTCACTTTTGGAATATCATGAATGTTATAGTGGACATTAGGAGAAGGAATGTACGAGTGAAGGGATCGCAGATCAGAAAGGGAGAGGAATCATGAGAATTGTGGACTCCAGGAAACAATCTGAGGGTTTTAGAGGGTAGGGGTTAGGGGAATGGCTCAGCCCGATGATGGACAGGAAGGAGGCCATGTATTGCATGGAACCCTGGGTGTTATATGTAAACAATGAGTGCTGGAACACTGCATCAAAACTAATGATGTGCTGCATAGTGACTAACATAACATAATAAAAAACTGAAAGGAAATTTAAAAAATACACAAAGATAAACTCAAAATGGATAAAAGACCTCAACATGAGACAGGAATCCATCAGAATCCTAGAGGAGAACATAGGTAGTTATCTCTTAGATATCAGCCACAGCAACTTCTTTTAAGATATATCTCCAAAGGCAAAGGAAACAAAAGAGAAAATGAACAAAAGAGAAAATGAACTTTTGGGACTTCATCAAAATCAAAAGCTTCTGCACAGCCAAGGAAACAGTCAAGAAAACAGAGAGGCAACCCACGGAACGGGAAAAGATATTTGCAAATGACAGTACAGACAAAAGGTTGATATCCAGGATCTTTAAAGAACTCCTCAAAATCAACATACACAAAACAGACAATCAATTGGAAGGGGAGGTGAACCATGAGAGACTATGGACTCTGAAAAACAATCTGAAGGTTTTGAAGGGGCGGGGGGGGGGGGGGGTCGAGGTACCATGTGGTGGGTATTATGGAGGGCACGGATTGCATGGAGCACTGGGTGTGGTGAAAAAATAATGAATACTTTATGCCAAAAATAAATAAAAAATAAATTTTAAAAAATGGGCAGAAGATATGAACAGACACTTCTTCAATGAAGACATGCAAATGGCCATCAGACATATGAAAAAATGTTCATCATCACTAGCCATCAGGGAGATTCGAATTAAAACCACATTGATATATCACCTTACACCAGTTAGAATGGCCAAAATTAACAAGACAGTTAATTTGTGTTTGAGAGGATGAGGAGAAAGGGGAACCCTCTTCCACTGTTGGTGGGAATGCAGGTTGGTGCAACCTCTTTGTAGAACAGTGTGGAGATTCCTCAAGAAATTAAAAATAGAGCTTCCCTATGACCCTGCCATTGCACTACTGGATATTTACCCCAAAGATACAGATGTAGTGAAGGAAGGGCCATCTGTACCCCAATGTTTATAGCAGCAATGGCCACGGTCGCAAACTGTGGAAAGAACCAAGATGCCCTTCAGTGGACGAATGGATAAGGAAGATGTGGTCCATATACACTATGGAGTATTGTGCCTCCATCAGAAAGGACGAATACCCAACTTTTGTAGCAACATGGACGGGACTGGAAGAGATGATGCTGAGTGAAATAAATCATGCAGAGAGAGTCAATTATGATATGGTTTTACTTATTTGTGGAGCATAACAAATAGCATGGAGGACAAGGGGAGATGGAGAGGAGATGGGAGTTGAGGGAAATTGAAAGGGGAGGTGAACCATGAGAGACTGTGGACTCTGAAAAACATTCTGAGGGTTTTGAAGGGTCGGGGGTGGGAGGTTGGGGAAACCAGGTGGTGGGAACTGCAGAGGGCATGGATTGCATGGAGCACTGGGTTTGGTGCTAAAACAATGAATACTGTTACGCTGAATAGAAATAAAAACTTAAAAAAATTTAAAAAAGTGTGTTTCTTGTTTTCTCTCTTTCTTCCCCCCTTCTCTTTCATTTTGTTTCTAAAATTCAACATATGAGTGAAATTATATAATATTTGTCTCACTGACTAATACACATAGCATAAAACTCTCCAGCTCCATCCCAGTCATTAGAAATGTCAAGATTTCATTCTTTTGTATGAGTGATTAACGTTCCACTGTCTCTACATATACCACCTCTTCTTTATCATTCATCAATGAGTGCACACGTGGGCTGTTTCCATACTTTGGCTATTATAAATAATGCTGCTGTGACTATAAGGGTGTGAGGTTCTCTGTGAACTAGTCTTTTTGTACTCTTTGGGTAAATATCCAGTCGTGTGATTGCTGGATCATAGTGTAGTTCTACTTTTACGTATTTGGGGAATCTACACACTGTTTTTCATAGTGGCTGCACCCTGCACCCTCCAAATCTCCTAACCAGGGAATTCTTCAGGGCCTCAGTTCTAAGGAGGTGGCATCAGTTCTCATTTAACAAGCCCAGCAGAGCACACCTACTTAAAAGTCCCCAGTTTCTGTCCAAGGACTGAACACAGACCACTGCGGGTTAGAAGGGGCTCTGTAGACAACTGGCCTGAAGGCAATTCCTGCTAAAACAGAACAGCAGAGAACAAACTCTACACAGTACACACCAGTACACACCAGAGATCTCTCTGAATCGCCACCCCTCAACATAACTGTGTTTTGTAGTACACCAAAGAAGGAAGGGACTGGAAGTGATTATGCTGAGTGAAATAATGCAAGCAGAGGGAGTCAATTATCATATGGTTTCATTTATTTGTGGAGCATAACAAATAGCATGGAGGACAAGGGGAGTTAGAGAGGAGAAGGGAATTGGGGAAATTGGAAGGGGAGGTGAACCATGAGAGACTATGGACTATGAAAAACAATCTGAGGGGTTTGAAGTGGCGGGGAGGTGGAAGGTTGGGGGAACCAGGTGGTGGGTATTAGAATGGGCACGGATTGCATGGAGCACTGGGTGTGGTGCAAAAATAATGAATACTGTTATGCTGAAAACAATAATAAAAAGGAAAAAAAAAGAAGGTAGAATCTTAGAGAATATGACAAGATGGAGGAATTCAGTTTCAGGTGCAATTCTGATCAACCTCAATTTAGATTTTTTTAGATCAGTCCCTTTGACCCCACAGGGTGAGCAGAAGACTTGTGTTCTGTCTCCAGATCCAGTAGTTTCCATTACTGAAAGGATCCTGTGCATCAAGAACACTGCCATCCAGCCAAAACATTCACAATGCAGCAATGTCCACTGCACTGGGATACTGAGTGCTGCTGACCATATCCCTGCTTTTCTCGTCCTTTTGGAGCACCTCTGACTTCCTGCTCAATGTGACTGTCTCATTGCTGACAAATGCTTTCTTCTCCTTGTGACTTGTTGGGTGAGAATATGTGTCTGGACCTCAGGTGGCAACAGTCACTTACTGCAGAATGATATACTTATTGAATAATATTCACTGGGCTTTCCACATTAAAACAGTAGTTGGGTTCATAGGATCACTGGATCAGAGAAGGAACGGAAATAAGGTAAGATATTCTGAAATAAAGCAGCAGAATGCCATTTTGAGCCTGAATATATAAAGCACTGGGTACTTATCACACCATTTTTTGAAGCAAGAAAATATAGACTGATATCTAGTAACGAGATTGAAGCAGTGATAAAAAACCTCCCAAAAGGCAGCAGCTCTTCCTGCCCATGGGTCCTGTCCCCGTGCTTTAATAAATCACCATTTTGCACGAAAGATGTCTCAAGAGTTCTTTCTTGGTCATCGGCTCCGGACCTCAGCCCACCGAACCTCACTTAGGTTCTAGAACTTCATCATATGGTTCCCAAACGTGGGGCTGTGAGTCTTTACATTTGGACTCTGAGCTTCGGTGCAAAATTGGTGAGTACTTTCTCTCCTTTTCCTTTACTCTCATTTCAGGGCTTTTCAAGGAGTTTGGTCTTATTGGACCACTTGTATGTCAGTTGCTCAGGCTGTAATCCTCTAGCCTGTGGCTACTCTGTGGGGAGGAGAGCGTCTGCCTTTTGGCTGTAAGTTAGTACCCTGGCTGGAATGGCAATAAGACCCAGAAACTTGATACCCTCTCTTTATTCCTGTTCTTACATAAAGTTGTCTCTTGGGCACGGGACAGCCACCTAAGTCACCAGGACGGCTGCCAGTCTTAAGACTCCCATGTGAGGTTTCCTCCTGATTGATCTAATGTGATACCCTCCACATCCCTGGTCTAGCCACTTTTGGCTGCGGGACCTCCACTGGGAGCTGGCCAAAACCAGTACCCGATTGAATTGAAACTCAACCGGGGTCCTTTTCCTAGGGAAGTTGCCTGTAAGGAGCACATGTGTTGGAATGTCGCATAGATCATGATGGATTTCAGTCTTTACTGTTTCTCGTCAGTGTCTTCTACAGACTACTTAAGGCTATAAAATTGGGTAATTTCCCCTTGCCAAACTGTTCTAGTATTTCCATGGGTTAAAATGGCAAAATAGTATGCAGTCTTCAGGACAGACTGGCATGGCATGGCACAAGTATTTTGGTCCATTCACCAGGCACCCATTGGCAGCCTAGATGCGATACGGAAGGGGAGGGACACCAGCAACCCCTCCAGGGCCTTTTATGGCAGAAATACCTTCCCTAGGAAGGCAGGTTGGTGATCAATAGCGATATCTTGAGGGATGCCTCCGGTCGCTTTTAACACACTGGAACCTCTGACATATCCTGTGTGGGTTGCCACCCAGGAGTCAGAGGGGATTTGGTGATGGACCTTCTTTACGTTTCTGGGACCATGGCCTGGGTAGGCTTTTTCAGTTCCTAAGGACTCTACCTTGGGATGCCTTTTAACCCACTGGAAATAATTTGGATTTCAAAATTTAGGAAATGACTGAGCTCCTGCAACACTGAATGGCCTCAGTGGGATCTATCAGTTAGATCTCCTCTGCAGGAAACAGGGCAAATGGACCTAGGACCTTCACTGATCATACTTAGGCCTTCATTGCTCTACACCAGGACCACAGACGAAGGGGTTTTTGCGGAATGTGTTTGCCCAAATGAGTCAGTTAGTAAACCCAGGTTGCTGGGCCATCTCTAGCAAAGGGGACTCTGACTTTATTTCTCTCTGTTTCTCCTAATAGATGTGGGGGCTTCTCCCTCACTCACTTCCCGTGTTAATGGCTATAACTGGAGCCAACTGGGGTTAGTCTAACTCGAGACAGAGACCGTAAGGAATATTCCCGAGCAGCTGCCGAACCTCTCTTTGTTTCGGGGAAGTTTCCCTGTGTTCTCTGGCCTGGCTTGGACTGCTTAACCCCTCCCCCCTTGCTGGAGGGAAAGCATGGTGTCTGCTCCTCTGTTGGGGCTTATCAGCTCCAAAACCAGGAATCCTTTCTCTGCCTCCTGGCAGCACTTTGTTTCTTCTGTTTCCCCTTCTGTTTCTGCACCAAGGTGCATGCAGACTGCACGACTAGCCTCTAGATCATGCACTATGGCTCCTTCTCTCTTCACTGTCAAGGAGCAAGAAGATCAGCCCCTGGACCTAACACCCCCCACTCCAGATCTTCCCACCCATGTCTCAGGTAAACATTCAAAGTGGAGTGGGCCCAGGTGGAACGTAAATCAGTATTGGAACTAAGTTAAATTTGTCAGTTTAATTAAGATAGACATGTCTTTTAAGTTGTCAGCAGTAAATGTGAAACTTCGAAGTTTACTAAAGGTCAAATAAGCTCTTGTTATTTGTTAAAATTTGTTAGCAAAGAAATGACTAAACTGATGGTTAATTGTCTGTCTCAAAGTTTTAATGGTTAATTGCTGAAGTAACTTTCAAAGTCTTTGGTAACCTGAAAATTTAAAGTTTTGGTTATATGACAAATGGAATTAAATGATGGACATCTAGGTCTTACCCAAACAGGATAAAATGCTAAGTTGTTAATTACTGGATGTAGGTTTGTGCTTTTGACTTCTTAACTGCAAAGAAACTAAGAGTATTTAAATCTGTTGGTAAACATGTTTTGCACTTAACTGTTTCATAAATTTGTCATCTAAAGAATTCTGTTGTAACAGTTCACAATTGGTTAATACTTAGTCTTCACTAGAGATTAAGGTGTTCCTAAGAGTACAAAATTCTGCTTAGTGTAACTAAGACTGATGGAAATAAAGGAAGCAACTCTGTGGAAAAGTAGATGATATGTAAGAAAGATTTAAGGAATGGCAATACATTTTGTTGAGGGTAAGAGAAGGTAATTTTGTCCTAAATGAGATGGTTGTTTGGAAGGAAATGACTTGGGACAAAACCTGAATGCAAAGGAAAGTTGTAGAAGGTTTGTGAAGGGAAATCTTCAGAAAAGGAATTTTAGCTATGGTCAAGATGGACTAATTTGGTATAAGACTGAAATTGTCTCTGTCAGAAAGGATCAAGCCTAAGTATATTTAGGCATGTGCTTCAAAACTTTAAGATTTTAGTAAATGTTGACAAGATTTAAGTTGTAAATCTCTTTAACTCAGGCTTTTCCTTGGTTTGCGAAGTTGCTCATGAAATACAACTGAACCAATGATAAACCTTGGGTTACATTTGGGAAAATGCTATAACTATTCTAGGTATTATGCATTTCTTAAGGATTTAATGTTTTGAGAGATCATTGCTTGATATTTTATTATGGAAATGTTATGTATCACAGAAATAACCTGATATCCTTGCCAGCTAAATTATAAACCATTATCCATTCTGAGTTTTTGTCATTTATAATTGTTTTAATTGTCTTGTAAAATGAGTTTTATCTTAAAGGAGATTTATATAAGGACTTTCAGGACAAATACATATATTTGATATACTTGAAAATCCTAAAACTGAAATGGGTAAGAATTTCCAAAACTAACTAAAGCTGTATTCACCAGATTTAGTAACATGGGACTAAATGAACTAAAAGATTATAGTGTTGTGTCTCTTAATGTTTTGTCTTATTTTAGACATTGCTGTTTCTTTAATGTTTGCTCTTCCAGACTAGGGATACTTTTTCTTAAGTTATATGTAACTTACAGAGAGGTAAAAGTATTGATTTGTAAACAAATCAAGACATTCAACTTTTCTTTCTATCTGAACCTTCTGAAACCAAAAGGTCTCAGTAAGCATTCTTTCTTCCTTGGCAATCAGTCATTTGCATAAGTTCAATAAGAATCTGTTCTCCTTGTAACAGGACAGCATTGGAAACTGGTTATTTTACCAAGGCTTCGACTGGAATGTCATATTTGAGAAAGACATGCATAGACTCAGATATGACCAGACAGCTTTAAGGAACTAAGGTTGACTTTATGAAACCTGGAGCCATAAAGCCCCTTGGGACTATTGGCCTGATACCTTGCTTACAGAGTTCCCAGCAGCCTCACCAGGTGAGTAAAGAATGTCACTTCCTGGCAGGATACTTTGGGAACCTCAGAGAGAAGAACTCGCCCAAATTGACAGGTATTTCAGGCATGCCTGATGGCAAATACGTGGCTTGGCTTCTGTCTCAGAGAGGCTACTGAAAGTTCAACCTAGAGATTCCTTATAAGAAGTTCCAACAAAGCAGATTCTAAAAGATCTATATGATCACACTCACTGTTCTTGCTGAGCTTATGTAAATAATAGGCCAAGTTTCTTAAAACTGGACTTGTTTCTCAAGTGAATTAGTCCTGGTTTGGCTACCTCTGGAAATGAGGGTTATTTTAGAGAGAAAAATTATGTTTTAATAACACACCTTTATGGATGTTAAATTCTAGATTTGATGGCCTTTAAATGTTTGTTTACCTAAGCTAAACAATTTGAGGTAAAATTCAGAGAAGTTGCACAATAGCTTCTCTAGTCAATCTTATTATTTTGTTAGGAATATTAGTAGAACTCTATGGCACATGATTAAACAAGTAGAAAATGGGATTGATTCCCCTACAATTGTATAACTTAACTATCACCTTGTGTGTGGCTGGAATAATGAAACTGCCTAAAAGCCAGCATACTGCACTCCATAGGATTAACTATGGACTTGTGGAGATAATGGATGACCCCACTTTCTTTATGGTTGGATTGGATGATGCATGGGGAACTCCCCTTATCTCTTGACAAGTTTTCTCTCACTTGCCAGTGATCCTCCGTAATCAGGATATTGTTAAGGCTGGACCACTCAAAAGGCTTCTTAATGGTTTCATCCCTTAGTCATACTTATCCTAGAATCCAACTCTGTTGAGGTCCAATTGCAAACAGATGCTTTAGCTAAGCATAAAACAGTCCTCATAAAAGAGCCTCAAAGCTCACTATGGGACAGTCCCTGACTGTAATGACTTCATATCAGGTCCAGATTTGTCTTAGAAGCCAAAGGCCACCAATGGATGATGGAGGCCGACTTATTAAATACTGGGCCATACTTACAGATATGCCAGAAATAATACTTGAAACTTGTCAAACTTTAAACCTAGTTACCTGTATGCCTGAACCTGATCACTGTACTTTCTCTGTAGAGCAAAAGTGTTCAGAGGTTATTGATCTTGCCTACTCATTTGGCCAGATTTAAGATGCCCCTGTTAAGGGGAGCCTGGGTGGCTCAGTGAGTTAAAGCCTCTGCCTTTGGCTCAGGTCATGGTCCCAGGGTCCTGGGATCCAGCCACGGATCGGGCTCTCTGCTCTGCAGGGATCCTGCTTCCTCCCCCCCCCTCTCTCTCTGCTGCCTCTCTGCCTACTTATGATTTCTCTCTCTCTGTCAAATAAATAAAATCTTAAAAAAAAAAGATGCCCCTGTTAAAAATACAAATGACAGTTGGTTTACTGATAACCATGGTTTTCATAGAAAGAAAAGAAAAGCTAGGTATGAAATAGTGCTCACTAGCACTTTGCAATTGCCAAAGCCTAAAAATAAACATTAACACTGACTCCAAATATGCCGTCCTGGTACTACATGCCCATGGAGCTATTTGGAAGGAAAGGGGATTGCTGTCAAGCCATAACTCCCCAATCAAATATGGGCCTAAGTTACAAAAACCTCTTTAAAGGATGGTATATATCAAATCTGGGATACATATCTGTGGCTCACACCCACTATTGGACAACTCAGTCAAAAGGCAGTTTTATGCTGGGAACAAAAGAATCATACGTATGATACTTAGGAAAATAACACAGGAAATCTAGGATGGCTATCATTAGAAATGTGTTCCCAAGTAATAGTACTCCAGGCTACTGACTGGTTTGCTACTGACTGGGCAAGGCGACCTGGCATTAAATGGTTAGCTCCAAATGGAACCCACTGGATATGTGGAACTAAGCTGTGGCCCTGTCTTCCACCAGGGTGGATAGGTCACTGTACTTCAGGATTTGCCTGGATTCATGGGCACATTACTAAAACCATCACCACCCCAACTAATCTCTCCAATTTAAAGCAAAGATGGACACGATCTGTTTTTAAATGGTATGATCACTTAACATCCATTTTTGTTCCATCTGCGGGACTAGAGGATGTCATGTGGCATGTAGAAGCCCTTAATAAATATACTACAAAGGCACTCAATGATTCACTAAATAGCGTCTCCCTACTTAATACCGAAGTCTCACAGATACACAAGGCAGTCCTACAAAATAGGATGGCCTTAGATGTCCTGACAGCAGCACAGGGTGGCACATGCGCAATTATCAAAGCAGAATGTTGTGTGTACATCCCAGGCTATCACAAGAATGTCACAGAACTAATGTTCTACAATATCCTTCTCTCTCTCTCAGTTAATGGTTAAGTTCCTGGTTTGAAGGAGGACTATGGCCAACAATTGGAAATATCCTTTTTGGGCTTCTCATTTTTATTGCCTTATTAATCTTAATATGTTGCTTTGTTCAATGTTTCTTTACTTGGTGCCGAGACTCCATTGCTGCAATGACTTCACAGTGACAAATGATCCTGACCACGCACAGAGACACTTCTTCACTGTCAGCGCTGGATTCAGCTGCCTCCACCTTTAGTAACTCCCCTATATGTTCCTCTACTGATCAATGTTGACTCAAGTAGGTAGAGACAGCTCTATGCCCCAATTCAGCAGGAAGAAGTTACTGAAGATGAGACCTTCCACTTTCAACCACCTTAAATATTTAAGGGTCAAAATTTTTCAGGGGGGAATGATGAGGGAGCAGGAGGCTGGCTGAGGACAAAACAAAAGCTGGCACCTTGCACCCCTACTCCATCAGCTTCCCTAGGTAATATGTGTAAAATTCCTCAGGCACCCCTGACTGCCATAAATGAGAAACAAATAGTTAACTTGCAGAGATCACAATTCTGCAAGACAGGAATCTCCCAACTATCTTGATGTTAATGGCTTGCTAAAAGACAACTTAGGTCTCCCAGAACCTCCTAGGCCCACTTTAGCATATGAAACTCCCTTGAAACTTGAAAGCTTCCTTTCCCTCACCTTCCCCCAATCTCAGGGTACATAACCTGCCATCCCTCACAATCCAGAGCAGTAGCTCTTCCTGCCCACAGGGCCTGTCCCCTTGCTTTAATAAACCACCATTTTGCACCAAAAACAAACAAACAAACAAACAAAAAACCAACAACAAAAAAAAACACCTCCCCAAAAACAAGAACCCAGAACCTGATGGATTCCCTGGGGAATTCTACCAAACTTTCAAAGAAGAAATAACACCTATTCTCCTGAAGCTCTTTCAAAAAATTGAAGCAGAAGGAAAACTTCCTGACTCTTTTTATAAAGCCAGCATTACACTGATCCCCAAACAAGGCAAAGACCACACCAAAAAGGAGAACTTCAGACGAATATCCCTGATGAATATGGATGCTAAGATTCTCAACAAGATCCTAGCAAACGGGATCCAACAGCACATTAAAAAGATTATCCACCATGATCAGGTGGGATTCATCCCTGGGCTACAAGGATGGTTCAACATTTGCAAATCAATCAATCAAAGTGATACAACAAATTAATATAAGAAGAGAGAAGAACCACATGGTCCTCTCAATTAATGCAGAAAAAGCATTTGACAAAATCCAGCATCCGTTCCTGATTAAAAGGCTTCAAAGTATAAGGATAGAGGGAACATTCCTGAACTTCATTAAATCTATCTATGAAAGACCCACAGCAAATATCATCCTCAATGAAAAAGCTTGCAGCCTTCCCGTTGAGATCAGAAACACAACAAGGATGCCCACTCTCACCACTCTTGTTCAACATAGTATTAGAAGTCCTAGCAATAATGGATAAGGAAAATGTGGTCCATATACACTATGGAGTATTATGCCCCCATCAGAAAGGATAAATATGCAACTTTTGTAGCAACATGGAAGGGGCTGGAAGAGATTATGCTGAGTGAAATAAGTCAAGCAGAGAAAGTCAATTATCATATGATTTCACTTATTTGTGGAGCATAACAAATAGCATGGAGGACAAGGGGAGTTAGAGAGGAGAAGGGAGTTGAGGGAAATTGGAAGGGGAGGTGAACCACGAGAGACTATGGACTCTAAACAACAATCTAAGGGGTTTGAAGTGGCGGGGGGCTGGGAGGTTGGGGTACCAGGTGGTGGTTATTATAGAAGGCACGGATGGCATGGAGCACTGGGTGTGGTGCAAAAATAATGAATACTGTTTTTCTGAAAATAAATAAATTAATTTAATAAAAAAAAGAAGTTAGAACAGTGTCTGGCACATACTCAACACCCAATGAATAAAAAAAAAAAAAAAAAAAAAAAAGGACTCCTAGCAACAGCAATCAGACAACAAAGAGAAATAAAAGGTATCCAAATTGGTAATGAAGAAGTCAAACTCTCTCTCTTCACAGATGACATGATCCTTTATATGGAAAACTTAAAAGACTCCACACCCAAACTACTGGAACTCATACAACAATTCAACAACGTGGCAGGATATAAAGTCAATGTACAGAAATCAGTTTCTTTCTTATACACTAATAAGGAAAATACAGAAAAAGAAATTAGAGAATCGATTCCATTTACTATAGCACCAAGAACCATAAGATACCGGGGAATAAACCTAACCAAAGAGGTAAAGGGTCTGTACTCAAGGAACTACAGAACACTCATGAAAGAAATTGAAGAAGACACAAAAAGGTGGAAGACCATTCCATGCTCTTGGATCAGAAGAATAAACATTGTTAAAATGACTATATTGCCTAGAGCAATCTATACTTTTAATGCCATTCCGATAAAAATTCCACTGTTATTCTTCAGAGAGCTGGAGAAAATAATCCAAAAATTTGTATGGAATTAGAAGAGACCCCGAATCGCTAAGGAAATGTTGAAAAATAAAAATAAAGCTGGGGGTATCACGTTACTTGATTTCAAGCTTTACTACAAAGCTGTGATCGCCAAGACAGCATGGTACTGGCATAAAAACAGACACATAGACCAGTGGAACAGAGTAGAGACCCAAGATATGGACCCTCAACTCTATGGTCAATTAATCTTTGACAAAACAGGAAAAAATATACAGTGGAAAAACGACAGTCTCTTCAATAAATGGTGCTGGGAAAACTGGGCCGCTATACATAGAAGAAGGAAACTCGACCATTCTCTTACACTGTACAAAAAGATCAACTGAAAATGGATAAAAGACCTCAGTGTGAGACAGGAATCCATCAGAATCCTACAGGAGAACATAGGCAGTAATCTCTTCAATATCAGTCATAGCAACTTCTTTCAAGAGATGTCTCCAAAGACAAAGGAAACAAAAGCAAAAATAAACTTTTGGGACTGCATCAAAATCAAAAGTTTCTGCACAGCCAAGGAAACAGTCAAGACAACAAAGAGCAACCCACGGAATGGGAGAAGATATTTTCAAATGACAGTACAGACAAAAGGTTGATATCCAGGATCTATACAGAACTCCTCAAACTCAACACACACAAAACAGACAATCCTATCAAAAATTGGGCAGAAGATATGAACAGACACGTCTCCAATGAAGACATACAAATGGCTATCAGACATATGAAAAAATGTTCATCATCACTAGCCATCAGGGAGATTCAAATTAAAAACACATTGAGATATCACCTTGCACCAGTTAGAATGGCAAAAATTAGCAAGACAGAAAACAACATGTGTTTGAGGGGATGTGGAGAAAGGGGAACCCTCTTCCACTGTTGGTGGGAATGCAGGTTGGTGCAGCCTCTGTAGAACAGTGTGGAGATTCCTCAAGAAATTAAAAATAGAACTTCCTTATGACCCTGCTATTGCACTCCTGGGTATTTACCCCAAAGATACAGATGTAGTGAAAATAAGGGCCATCTGTACCCCAATTTTTATAGCAGCAATGGCCACAGTCACCAAACTGTGGAAAGAACCAAGGTGCCCTTCAATGGACAAATGGATAAGGAAGATGTGGTCCATATACACTATGAAATATTATGCCTCCACCAGAAAGGATGAATACCCAACTTTGTAGCAACATGGACGGGACTTGAAGAGATGATGCTGAGTGAAATAAGTCAAGCAGAGAGAGTCAATTATCATATGGTTTTACTTATTTGTGGAGCATAACAAAATAGCATGGAGGACATGGTGAGTTAGAGAGGAGAAGGGAGTTGGGGGAAATTGGAAGGGGAGGTGAACCATGAGAGACTAAGGACTCTGAAAAAGAATCTGAGGGTTTTGAAGGGGTAGGAGTTGGGAGGTCGGGGTACCTGGTTATGGGTATTATGGAGGGCACGGATTGCTTTGAGCACTGGGTGTGGTGCAAAAATAATTAATTGTTATGCTGAAAATAAATAAAAAATGAATTAAAAATTTTTTTTATAAATATATATTTTTTTTATTTAACAGAGAGAGTGAGAGAGAGAGGAGAGAGAGAGAGATATCACAAGTAGGCAGAGAGGAAGGCAGAGAGAGAGGGGGAAGCAGGCCCCCAGCTGAGCAGAGAGTCCAATGCAGGGCCTGATCTCAGGAACCCCATGACCATGACCAGAGGCAAAGGCAGAGGCCCAACCCACCAAGCCACCCAGGCAGAGAGGGAGGACAATGATCAGTGCACAGAGTCAATGCACAACTCATTTTCATAGACTGTGTAAACAGACATGTTCTTGAGCTATGTGCAATGAGTCTACATTCCCTGAGCAATAGTCTATGGATATGGCACCTTGATATGGACAGCTGGCCCTGTGAGACACAGCAGACCACAAGTCTAACCCTCCCTCCTCATCAGCCTATGACTGAATAGGGGTGCTCTTTAGGTGTTGTGGAGGGTGCCCTGAGGAGTCGCTGGCTGGCTTCATGTTCACCCCCAACCTCACCCCACACCTACACTGGAGATGGTCCCCTTTCTTGTCAAGTCCTCGAGAATTACTCCAATCATATTGTTATTATCACTAGGCAAAATGACATGCAGACACTGGACATTTCTGGAATAGTATCAGTGATACATATGAACATCCACACTGGACAATCTAAGCTCCACAAATTTGTGAAAATTAGGAAATTTGAATTTCAATAAACGTGATTACTATCAGTTTTGTAGTGTTGCTGTGGCATGATCTTATCCACCTGCAGTGATTCCCTCATGTAACAGAGTCCCACACAGTTTTGACAAAGTTGGAGAGGTATGGTCATTCCCACCTAGGGCTGAATGGGAAGAGAGGGCAAGGTGAAAAGTGGCCAATGGCTCCCCAGATTCTCTTAGCAGGGAGCATTCCAGTGAAAGCAGGCATATACTCTCATTGGCACAGATACTGAAAAAGGAAAATTGACCCACGATGCAGAGCCATAGACCCAGTGTAGAGTTTTCTACTACAGAGAATCTCAGGCCTCAGAAACTAATTGTTTCCCAGTTGTTCATAGAAACAACGGTTAATTCCTTTAGTCCCTCTATGTGATCCATGCAATGGGAGTGTCTCCAACTGATGTTCCTTGTAGGCTGAACCAGACATTTTGGAAAGATATAATGTATTTTTGAGTATCTTGGGTCCCCAGGTTAAGAGGAGAATTTCCCAGGATGGATTTTCACTCAGAGTGCTGCCTGTATGTGTTTTAGATGATGAGATGTGGGGATTTGGGGTGATGAAACTTAGAAGATGTTGGACTGGAGTTTATGCATTTCTAGAGTGAGGCTTTGGGGGCTGTAGGGATGTGTTAAATGTATGGGTATATGGGATGGATGTGGAGCTTGGAGTCCTGAGGGTCGACTGTGGTGGCTTGATAATGACTAGAAATTGTGAGGGTTCTCTTATAAGATGAATGAGACTTTGCCTTATTTCATTAACATAGACACCTTTAGATTCAAATATTTCCCTGATAATAGATACCCCTGTGATGAGCAGAGCACACTATAAAATCTTGTCCAATCACTGTGTCGTCCTCCAGAAACATGTAACACTGTCTGTCAACTATACTTAAGTAAAATAGCAGAACCTCTTTTCAGGAGAATCTGGGTGGTTCCTAATGTCATGTCAAGTGCTCTTTTGAAAGGCAACAGAGGAAGGCTAGGTCCCATTAGAAGAGTTGAGTCATGTGACCATAGATAATCAATGGTCTTCTTGCTGGTAGGTTGGAGTAAGGAGTCACGAGTCTGAAAATACAAGGGGTGAAACTTTGCAAACCCAGAGGAATAGACTCAACCCCAGAGCTCCTGCAGGGGTGTATCCCTCCCAGCACTGAGTGTAGCCTAGTGGATTTGATTTCTTATAGATCTCCAGGTAGTAGGCCATCAAACGTGTGTAGTCCTGAGCCATGTGTGTGGTACCAGGATCCAGTGATCACAGTAAATACTGCAGGGCAGGTAGCGAGTCTTACAAACATCTCCCCCTGCAGCTCCTATTCTGCATAACTACCCCAGGGACAGGGACTCTTTCAGGCAGCAGTCCTTGGGTAGGAGCCTCTGCACTCAGCACTGAAAGGTAGACTGCAAGGATGAGGAGCTGCTGTAGAGTGAGCTTGAAATTGGCACATCGGTCAGACCGTGACTTGTGGCCACGAGTTCATGAGTCTCCTACCAGAATGTACTGTGTGTGATGCTCAGTGGAGTTGGGGCATAGACATTCATCCATAGAAACCCTCCATTTCATATCATTTTTTTTCACCAAGCACATGACCATATTTCAAAATAGAGGAAGAAGTTCAGAACTTGTTAAGGACTGAGCTACATTCCTGTACTCTGCAGTTTGCCTCCTTCTAAACTTCCCAAATGATGCTTTGACAGACATTCCCTCCATCCACATAGAGGTTGCAAATATCCCTCCGAAAAAACTAATAAAGAAAAAATTTAGATGCAAAATATTAAGCCTTATCTTTCTACAGCATTTCTCGCCTCTTCCAATCTTTATACAGTGATTGGTGTGCACATGAAAGCAGTATTTTTATCCCAAACTTCTGACTCATTTGTATGAGGAAGTCAGGCATACTCTGTCCCCTTCCTCCTCAACCCACCAACAAAGCCGTCCCTTCTCATGGTTTCTGACACATGCAGGATGTGGGTTCTCACACTGTGTCTTGCACAGTAATACACAGCCGTGTCCTCAGACTTCAGACTTCTCAGTTCCATGTAGGCCGTGCTTGTGGATGTGTCTGCTGTAAGCGTGACTCTAGCCTGGAATTTCTGTGCAATATTTGTGGCACCATCTTCAGGGTCAATTCGTCCCATCCACTCAAGTCCTCGTTCTGGGGCCTGTCGCACCCAGTGCATATAGTAGTCAGTGAATGTGTATCCAGATGCCTTGCAGGAGACCTTCACGGATGCTCCAGGATTCCTCACCTCAGCCCCAGACTGTAACAGATGGACCTGGGTGTACACACCTGTGGAGAGAGAGCAGGTGGGGATGAATTCATCTTTGATTGGCCTTTTTCTCCTCCTTGGCCCAGATACTGGGAGTCACTTACCTGTAGCCAGGGCAACCAAGAAGAGGATTCTCCAGCTCCAGGT
Source organism: Mustela nigripes (assembly GCF_022355385.1). Classification (NCBI taxonomy): domain Eukaryota; kingdom Metazoa; phylum Chordata; class Mammalia; order Carnivora; family Mustelidae; genus Mustela; species Mustela nigripes. The sequence goes on from NC_081569.1 coordinate 144,876,012, forward strand.
CATGGTGACTGGCTGTGCTCTCAGAGGATTCTGTAGTGGAGGGTGCAGTTGTTGGGTGATGCTCTCAGTGCACAGATATTCCCCTACTTAACCCAAGATGCAGCTTGGACTATTTGCATATTCATAAGGAATAGTATTTTATACTCAAGACCAGACCCATCAAAAGAAGAAGCAGATAGACATCACAGGGACTGATTTCAGTCATATGGTGAGGACATATGTCCTAATCCTTGTTGAGAGCATGGGTACCCTGCGGCTCCCTGAACTGTGTTTAGACAGAGCTTCTCCACTGAATGAAAAAAAGCCCAGGAAATGCTCCTCATGCAACCCCACCTTGGAATGACAGAGAGACACCCTGAATCTGTTCTTGGCTCTGCTGTCTGAATAACTTACTTGTGGATTGGTGTGTCTCCAAAATACTGCACCCATGAGCTTATAAGTGCATTCATTCCTCCATCTCTTTAAAATTAAGACATCTAAAGTCCTGGGATATTATCCTCTTCAAATATGCTTCTCATTGCCTTGAGTTTGGTAAATACAATAGAACAGGATATCTACACACCCTGTAGCTTTCCCTGTCTTACTTATATGTTACATTGTTTTCTGCAGAAGAAAACCCTGAATTCTGAGAGGAAAGATGTCCCCAGAGCCATAGGTACCTGTTCTTGGGTCAGCAGCTCTGTGCTGGTTGGTCCTGAGCACCCCATGCAGTCCAGATCCTGTCCTGCAGGGAGGATGCTGTCCTGGCTCATGGAGTATTTACTGCAGTGTTTCTACTCCAATATTACATGGCAAAGGGAAGCAGGACATGTCACCCCACATGTGCCTCTGGAATTAAATTATTTGAGATAGCCCATGCACCCTTTCAGGTTCCCATCACCCTGAACCTGAAGATAAGTGTCAAATGGGAAAGGCTCCCTCTCTGTACCAGAAAGAGAGAGATGTCCTTAGCACGAGATTAGGACTTTAAGAGCCCGGATGCTTTACAAACAAACCTTATATCTTTACTAATTTATTTCCACAAACCCATGCTTCTTTTTATTATCATTCTTCACAAATTTACTGTTGATCTTTCCAAAGGTTTCAGAGTTTTCTGCTTTGCTCACATCTTTGTGTCTTACATTTCTATGACTCTTATTGTACTGCTAGGTATTTACACCAAAGATACAGATGTAGTGAAAAGAGGGCATATGCACCCCAATGTTCATAACAGCAATGTCCACAGTGGAAAGTGTCGAGATGTTTGGATAAAGAAGATGTGGTCCATGTATACAATGGGATATTACTTAACCATCGGAAAGTATGAATACCCAACTTTTGTATCAATGTGGATGGGACTGGAGGAGATTATACTGTGCGAAATAAGTCAAGCAGAGAAAGTCAATTATTGTGGAACATCAAGAATGTCATGGTGGACATTAGGAGAAAGAATGTACAAGTGAAGGGGTGCAGATTGGAAAGGGTGATGAACCATGAGAGGTTGTGGACTTCGGGAAACATTCTGAGGGTTTTAGACAGGAGCGGGTTAAGGGGATGGCTCAGCCTGATGATGGGCATGAAGGAGGTCATGTATTGCATGGAACCCTGGGTGTTCTATATAAACAATGAGTGTTGGAACACTGAATCAAAACTAATGACGTACTGCATAGTGACTAACATAACATAATAAAAAACTGAAAAGAAATTTAAAAAATAAAAAATAAATAAAAATTTAATAAACCAAGTCTGCTTTTGAAAGAAAAAATAATAAAAAATAAAAATAAGAATGAAAATAAAATAAATGCAAAATTAAGTTCATTTTCACTGTTTTTCTTATGTCAATTTAATTGTTAAAACAGCAGAAGGTCCTAGAAAGGCAAGTGGTAAAACTTTCTGTCCCTAAACTTGTGTGATGTGCCTTCAGGGAGCTCTTCCAATGACACCATGTGCTCTGATAACATCTCCTGTAAGACTGAGATAGCCTCACAAGACCTGCACACTCTACAGGGAGAACCCAAGCAAAGAATCTCTGAATCCACCCAGGAGCCCCTTCCCTGGAGCCCCCAGCTGCACTGACACAGTCTGTAGTCATTGAGAGTCCATAAATGCTGGGGGATATTGGGGTGGGGCCTCTAATCTCCTTTAGGTTCCTGGGATTGAAGGTTACATCTGATTGTATGTGCTCATGTACATGCATGTAGCTCACAGTCTGCTCCACACCCACTATCCAATAACATGCACTGATGCTGTTGCTGGGACCAGGTGTGTGCCTCCATTCGTCACGACACAACAAAAGCAAAGAATTCAAGCAGAGCCTGGGAAGTGCATGCACGTTGGGGTTTTGTGTTCTTCCAGCACCTGGGACCCTGCAGATGCTGTGGACAGAAGAGCCCATGCTTGCTCCTCAGAGGGTCATTCCTGGGTTGACCCACCCTGTCATTGCTGTCATCACTGAGTCCTTGGCATGTGGGGAAAGCCCCAGTATACCTGAAGCCCCAGGTGGTCCCCTTTCCCAGTGGGCACAGCCAGGACACTAAGGACAGGACTCTGGAGGTCACTAGACAGGGCAGTCTTTCCAAAACTAAGCTGGTGCTGATGCAGGGACAGGTGATCTGGAATGCTGTCTTGTTGGGTCAGGGTCCCCTGCTTGAGTGACAATGAAAGGTCTCTGAGATAGGGGTGTCCTCCCAGAATTCAGTCTCCTTCTCACCTATGCAGATGGGCTACATGAAGAACTGGCCTGTCTTTCTAACATTTCCAGAACAGCTGGTAATTCACATAAAAAGGCACAGTGGGGGAGATGCATCTGCTTCTGGTTCGGATAAACTGTCTCATCATAAGAGCTTGATGTTGTATGTAGAAAGTCCTTGTGGTTCTTCTTCAGAGACAGCTGTGCTTCTGGGTATGGGGAGGATTGTGGTGACTGCAAGAGTGTCCCATCCTCCAGCCTGTACTCTGGGCTTGTACAGTTGGGCTGCACACACCACACAGCAGGATCAGTGGTGGGTGTGCCTCAGACCTGGCTGGATACTGGCTTCATGCCCACAAAACATGAGGTTGTATTAGTGAATGTACTCTGGAATATGCATTGTCCTGCTGGACAGTGTGGACACCGACACCAGCAGATGTGAGGCTGGTTCTGGGATTGAGGACAGACATGAGAAGACATTCCCTGACTATTTTGTACCTGAAACTGTGAGTCATGGTGACCCCATGCCTATGGGAGAGATAATCCTGAGAACTGGGGTGGAAGAGAAGCAGCGCCAAGTTATTGACTCATCTGATGCTGCTCCACATCTCCTGGTGGGCAGGGAAGTAGAGTGACAGTTTAGTGGGATCAGTGCTTGAATATCTTCCCAAGATTCCAGACAATCACTCCTCACCAGACAGCTTTCTTTCTGTCCATTCATGGGGCTGCATTCTGCTGGTCATCCCCTCTTCTGACACCTTCCCCTTTCACCTCAAGCAACACTTTCTCCTGTGATGCTCCCAAAAGCCTCACAGATGTTCCTGGAAAATCTAATGAAGAATAGAGAGAGGTACTGGTCAAGACTACAAGGCCACAGGGAGGCCACAGTGTGAGGCCCAGGATGGAGGATCCAGGATTTGGTCTGGAAAGTGTTGTAGGGTCTTTGTCCTCAACGTGGTATCACCATTGTCCCTGAGTGTCTCTTTCTTGTCCTCAGAAAGATCTGTATTCTGTAGCCCCTCAGTTTTTTTTTTTATTTTTTATAAACATATATTTTTATCCCCTCAGTTTTAATCCCTTCCTGTGTCTGTGGTGTGAGTTTTCTTCTGTGAGGAGGAGCACTATTCCCAATATGAGGCCTTACCCTCCTATGCACCCTTCCCAAAGTCTCCACATCCTCATCCCATCACATGTTAGGTTTCATATTGGGAAATTATATCACGTGGATATTATATCAGCAACTGAAGGATCAGTTAGTTATGATGGAAGGCTTCTCCCATCCAGCACCTCAATCTAAGCATTCTCATGGATGTACTGGAAGCTTCTGGTCTCTGTGTGCACACAGCAAACACAAGACCTTCAGAAACAGCTGGTGATCTTGGGGACTGGAGAAATTTCACCTGAGATCTTGGGTAAGCTCTCTTCCTACTTCTAATAGTTTTATTAACATCATGTTCTTAGGTATTTCCATTCTCATTGTCCCGGGACACTATTTATCCCTTATACCTATTGGTCACTTATTTTTTCTTTCACTAATTTTTATGGGTTTTGAAAGAATTGGTCATCAGTCTTTATAGTCCAATGATTCATTACTTACAACCATAAGGCTCATTCCTTCATCTTCTACTATACAAATGGGAAGCCTTATTAGAAAGACTAATTCTTTGCCTTTGACTTGGCAGAGCCATCACAAATTTTCAACTGACCCACAATAAAATCCCCAATTTACTGTATTTTCTTGGGATTATTAAAGCATTTTTAATAAAATTATTTATTTTTTAAAATTTCTTTTAAGTGTTCCAGAGTTCATCGTTTATGCACCACACCCAGTGCTCCATGCAATATGTGCCCTCCATAATACCCACCACCTGGTTCCCCCAATCTCCCAAACCCTGCCCCTTCAAAACCCTCAGATGGTTTTTCAGAGTCCATAGTCTTTCATGGTTCACCTCCACTTCCAATTTCCCTCAAGTCCCTTCTCCTCTCCATCTCCCCTTGTCCTCCATGCTATTTGTTATGCTCCATGGGTGAATGGATAAGGAAGATGTGGTCCATATACACTACGGAGTATTATGCCTCCATCAGAAAGTATGAATACCCAACTTTTGTAGCAATATGGACAGGACTGGAAGAGTTTATGCTGAGTGAAATAAGTCAAGCAGAGAGAGTCAATTATCCTATGGTTTCACTTATTTGTGGAGCAACCAGGTCTTTCTGTCACAAAACTTGGAGACACTGAGAAGCCTTGACAGAAACTCACAGAGCTTGTGGAGACGCTGTGGGCTATCAACAACCACAAGGGACATTTATACCTGTTCTTTCTGTACACATCCATGGAAAACTTTAAATAAAGATAAAAGAATGGAATTATTATTTAAACAATTAACATCAGAACACTTGAGATCAGAACGCATGCTGTTAGATAAAGACAGTTCTTCATTTCTGAAATGGGGATCATTGTACTTCTATGTTCATATTTATTGTCATGATGATATCAATTATATTTATCTCAGTGCTTCACTCTTGGCAATTTTGGTTTTTGTCATTTTGATGGTTTATTCCAAAAATGGAGGACTCTTTTGTATTTCCACAGATTTACAAACTGTTTACTGTGTTTCTGTGTGGGAGAAGTTAACAGAGCATTTAGCTGGAAACCATCGAGAGGAGACCAGCCATCAACCAACCTTTTGTCCTGGATCATGAGCTTCATGGTTCTTGAGTCAGAGGGATTGTGAGTGCACCCTGTTGGTCCCAGTGCACCAGCAGGTGTCACAGACCCTTGCAGAGATACAGGGACTCCTCTTTTGCCTTCCCCATTTATCCAACATGCAAAGAGTTACCCTCTCAGCATAACCACTATGGATTGTCTTATTGGTAGGATATGTCCTCATACTTACTTCCTTTACTTGAGCTCCACACTCTGCTTATAGGCAACAATATCCAATATTTATTTTATTCAGACATGAGCAGGAATGTTGGATCAAGTCCCTATGATCTATCAGGTGCTCTTAAGCTTCTGAAGTTTTTCCCTCCTGAGGGTATAAATTCATAGGTTCTATTGTATGGGAAATGTCTCCTCTATCAGTAAGGTGAGGGTCAGCTGCTTTTCTTGGGAGGAATAGTCCTAGAAACCACTTCTCTATATGCTTCCATTTATATTTGATGTGAATCACTAATGAGATTTCCATTGGTCTGAGAATTGTCTTCAGCAGGTATTGGATTTTAGTCATTCTGTCAGGTATGAGGTGACATCTTTCCATGGTTTTGATTTGTGCTTCCCCGATGATGGCTAACGTTCAGCATCTTTTCATGTACCTGATAACCATCTGGATGTCTTATTTCAATAAGTGTTTATTACTTCCTTTCTTCTGACCATTTTTTAACTGTATTATTTGCATGTTGAGTGTGGGAATGTCTTTATAGATTATGGATATTAAACTTTATCAGATAAGTTTTTTTCAGATATCTTCTCCCATTTAAGATTCATATGTGGAATTTATGAAGAAAAACAAATGAACATAAGTGAAGTAGGAAAAGAAAAAAAATGAAGGAGGGAAACAACCATAAGTGACTCTTAGTAATAGAGAACAAACCGCAGGTTGCTGGAGGGAGATGAGTGAGGATTGGGGAGATGGATGATGAGCATGAAAGAGGGCACCAGTTTTGATGACACTAGGTGTTGTATGTAATGATGAATCACTGAATTATACTCCAGAAGCCAATATTACACTGTGTGGTAACTATTAAAATTTAAATTAAATATAAAATAAGAAAAATGCGCAGGTACTGGAATACATGTGTGGTGTCAGACAGTGAGGACCCGGGAACAATACATCGTAAACATGCATTCTCAAGCTTAGGCTTGTTCCTGCGGAGGAATGGGAGGTGCAAGGAAAGGCCAGCTGACACTTGTCCATGCTTCATGAGTTCTCAGATGCACCGCTGTGAACCAGCCTGGCCCAGAAGTTCAGGACGACCACAATTGGGCAGGATGTGGGATGCAAGGTGTTTGGACAGCTGCCAGTGAGGTGTGGGCACAGACGAGTTAGGAAATGCCAACCCATATGGCACCACACAGAGAGTCATGACTGTTTTTGTTAATTATGTCAGGGAGAAAATGGATAAATGCAAAAAGTTGAGTCTCTTTACTCTAGATCCCAATGAATATCCGTTTGGGACATAATTTCTCTATTTCTACCTAAATTAGAGAAAACGTTGAAATTATTATGAAACTATAAAACCATTCACTAAACATATGAGCATAAATTTTCTGTTAGTTGTTAAATATGCCTGCCTTAATTTTTTATTTTAGAAAAAAAAAAAACCACACAATATGTAGAATCTTAAATATTTGAAATGCAATGTTGACAAGCATATACACCACATGATTTCACACTGAAGCATCTCCAACAGAGACTCATTTCTTCCACCACACCTGACGTGTGGACCAGCTCTGCAATGATCAGGGCCTCAGGACTGGACCTTAGTTTTGCTCCTCATAAGATGTCATCTGCATCTTTCCAAGAGCTTCCTGGTGTTACTGGTTTAACCGAGTAGAGTTGAGATACATAGAGTATGTTAATGTTTACTGGTTGTGTTGTTCTATTCTTCTGTCACATACAAAGGACATAAACAGAAGGCAACTATACAAAAGTTAAAATAAAGCAAATGAATAGTCAAGAAGCAAAATTTAAAAATAGGCAAGTAACTCCCTAACCCTACAAGCTATAAAACTTTGAACAGTGTGGAGATTCCTCAAGAAATTAAAAATAGAGCTTCGCTATGACCCTGCCATTGCTCTCCTGGGTATTTACCCCAAAGATACAGATGTAGTGAAAATAAGGGTCATCTGTACCCCAATGTTTATAGCAGCAATGGTCACGGTCGCCAAACTGTGGAAAGAAACAAGATGCCCTAAAACAGATGAATGGATAAGGAAGATGTGGTCCATATACACTATGGAGTATTATGCCTCCATCAGAAAGGACGAATACCCAACTTTTGTAGCAACATGGACGGGACTGGAAGAGATTATGCTAAGTGAAATAAATCAAGCAGAGAGAGTCAATTATCATATGGTTTCACTTATTTGTGGAGCATAACAAATAGCATGGAGGACATGGGGAGTTGGAGAGGAGAAGGGAGTTGGGGGAAATTGGAAGGGGAGGTGAGTCATGAGAGACTATGGACTTTAAAACACAATCTGAGGGGTTTGAAGTGGTGGGAGTGTGGGGGGTTGGGGTACCAGTTTGGTGGGTATTATAGAGGGCATGGATTGCATGGAGCACTGGGTGTGGTGAAAAAATAATGAATACTTTTTTCTGAAAATAAATAAATTAATTAAAAAAATGGAAAACACAGGTGTATGTATCAAAATGTTCAGGTTAGAAGGTTATTATGGAATTTGATGTACTGGATATCTCACTGTGATGGTAAATAGGTTAAAAAATTATCTATATTAAAAAAATGAGCCCCGTCCATGTTGCTACAAAATTTGGATATTCATCCTTTCTGATGGAGGCATAATACCCCATAGTGTATATGGACCACATTTTCCATCCATTCGTCCATTGAAGGGCATCTTGGTTCTTTCCATAGTTTGGCGACCGTGGCCATTGCTGCTATAAACATTGGGATACAGATGGCCCTTCTTTTCACGACATCTGTATCCTTGGGTTAAATACCCAGGAGTGCAATTGCAGGGTCATAGGGAAGTTCTATTTTTAATTTCTTGAGGAATCTTCACACTGTTCTCCAAAGAAGCTGCATCAACTTGCATTCCCACCAACTTTTGTAGCAATATGGAGGGGACTCGAAGAGATGATGCTGAGTGAAATAAGTCAAGCAGAGAAAGTCAATTATCATGTGGTTTCACTTACTTGTGAAGCATTAGAAATAACACAGATGACATTAGAAGAAGGAAAGAAAAAGTGAAATGGGGTGAATCAGAGGGGGAGATGAACCACGAGAGACTGTGGCCTCTGAGAAACAAACTGAGTGTTTTGCAAGCGAGGGGGTGTGGGGATGGATGAGCCTGGTGTTCGGTATTAAGGAGGGCATCTAGTGTATGGAGCATAAGGTGTGGTGCATAAACAATGATTCTTGGAACTCTGAGAAAATAAAATTATATTTAAAAATTTTATATTCACTTGGGTGTGTATGTGTGTCTCTGTGATTGTTTGTGACCTTCAAACTCTATCCACACAACATCCTGGTGCAGGTTTCCTCTTCTATTCCATGTTGTCATTAATATTGATACTGTGAGTACAGTTCAAGTTTGACACTGTACCAGGGCTGTTAATTCTCTTGCTTTGCATTGTTGATGCCTCTGTAGGCTCATATCCAGCACGCACTTTACACTGGTTTTGACAAGCTTGCACACTGAGCTGGGTGATCTTCTAATGAACAGAGAGTGTAGCTGGGAATCCTGTAAGGTTCAGATGACATACATGGAGATATTTGTAATCCATCAGTATTTTGAGACAGGAACAAGCAAGTATAATTGACACTGTCTTTTGTGCTGTTCATAAAGTTGTTGTCCCAAATTTCTAAATCAGAGACTGAAGAGGAATCCCAGAATCATGTGTCCAGAGAGGCTCCCTTGGGGAAAAAGCTTGAAGGCACGAATGGCAAAGGCCCTGACAGGAAACCTGCCCATATCATCAGCTGTGCCTGCTCCTGGGGCTTAAAGACAGAACTGGTGAGTGGTGTGCACCCCCTGGTGGTCCAGATCCCGTCCTACAGTGAGGATTGTGTCTGGGCTCACACTGATGTCCCCTCACTGTGTCTGTTGCAAGTAATACATGGCCGTGTCCTTGGCTCTCAGGCTGTTCATCTGCAGATACAGCGTGTTCTTGCCGTTGTCTCTGGAGATGGTGAATTGGCCCTTCACAGAGTCTGCATAGCTTGTGCTGCTTCCATCATAGCTAATATATGCGACCCACTGCAGCCCCTTCCCTGGAGGCTTGCGAAACCAGTTCATGTAGTAGTTGCTGAAGGTGAAACCAGAGGCTGCACAGGAGAGTCTCAGGGACCCACTAGGCTTCACTAGGTCTCCCCCAGATTCCACCAACTGCATCTCACACTGGACACCTGCAGACACAAGACATCCTTGTCAGGAAACTGTCACACACCCACTCTTTGTCTCACTCATATCCACTCTCACACTCACGGTCTCTTATTCTGTGTAAATTACCTTATAAATTATAGAGCAACAAGGAAAACCCAGCCCAGCACAAACTCCATGGTGAGTTTTCTCTGTCCTCTCCTAATTACTGAGTGGGAACAGCTGGAAATCCCGTGGCTGGGTTGCCTCTCCAAGCTGCAGGATCCAGACTGGGCTGTTTTAATCTGCAGAGGGAGGTCCATATTTGCATGCCCTCTAACTATATATCCAGCTTGGGATCTAAGCTGATGGAGAGGGCAGTGACCAGAGCAGGTGTGACTGCTCTGACTTTGTGGCATTGACAGGATTTGGGAAAAATTATTTTTTTATGATATGATTTTCCAGAGTACACACTTGGCCTCCTGTGCTCTTTCTACACATTTACCCACATCTTGGGGAGTTTGTTTCATGTTACACCATAAAGAGTTTTGAACATACACCCATAATTATAGAGGTTGTGTAAGGTGTCCAAGAGCATGTGTGGGGTGTGAGCCCCAGGAATTGGCCTGGGGTCCTCCCCCCACAGACCTCATGTCCTCTGAATCGCCTTTAGGACAGAGTGGGCAGGTTCATGAGGAAGGTGGAATCTCTGCTGTTGATGGGGACAAGATGATTTTGCTTCTTTTAGATTTTCTCTAAAAAGTAGAGAGAATTAGTGTTTGTGCAGTTCTATTTTCAAGTCTCTAACATTTCAGTATCTCTACATTCCTCCCAAGTCATCTCTGGCATTATCTGCAATAGCTGTGATGAGTGTACTTCACACAGGATGAAATGCACAAGTGTAGAATGTGTGATATGGTAAACCCTTTTGTCAGAATCAGCATTATCCAGAGCAAGCAAATCAATTTCCCACAAAATTTCATGTATTTTCTTTGAAATTCTTCCTTCCTCATTCCTTCTTCACTCTGTCCCCACATTACTAATGATCTCATGTTACCTTACACAAGCTTTAATTTTCTAGCATATATAATTTTGTAATTGTATTAAGTTTAACTTTATTTCTACTTCTATTGCTCAAATACTTGACAAGACCATGATATTTATTACTTTTTTAAACGTTTTTATTTACTTTTTTTTTGGATAGGCAACATTCCAAAGATGACAAAGAGCACAATATGTTCAGTTTAAAAAAATTTCTTTTCAGTATTCCAGAATTCATTCTTTATGCATTACACCCAGTGCTGTGGAAAGAACCAAGATGCCCTTCAACGGATGAATGGATAAGGAAGATGTGGTCCATATACACTATGGAGTATGATGCCTCCACCAGAAAGGATGAATACCCAACTTTTGTATCAACATGGACAGGACTGGAAGAGATTATGCTGAGTGAAATCAGTCAAGCAGAGAGAGTCAATTATCATATGGTGTCACTTATTTGTGGAGCATAACAAATAGCATGGAGGACAAGGGGAGTTAGAGAGGAGAAGGGAGTTGGGGGAAATTGGAAGGGAAGGTGAGTTATGAGAGACTATGGACTTTAAAACACAATCTGAGGGGTTTGAAGTGGTGGGGGTGAGGGGGGTTGGGGTACCAGGTCGTGGGTATTATAGAGGGCACGGATTGCATGGAGCACTGGGTGTGGTGAAAAATAATGAATACTGTTTTTCTGAAAATAAATAAATTGAAAAAATTAAAAAAAAGAAATAAGTCAAGCAGAGAGTCAATTATCATATGGTTTCACTTATTTGTGGAGCAAAACAAATAACATGGAGGACATAGGGAGATGGAGAGGAGAAGGGAATTGAGGGAAATTGGTGGTGAAGATGAAGCAGGAGAGACTGTGGACTCTGAAAAAACAATATGAGGCTTTTGAATGGGCGGGGGTTTGGAGGTTGGGTGAGCCCGGTGGTGGGTATTATGGAGGGCACATATTTCATGGAACACTGGGCATGGTACATAAACAATGAATTCTGGTACACTGGAAAGAAATTTAAAAAATTTAAAAAGCTAAAATCACTTGACAGGTTCTACAGTAAGAATGCAATAAAGTTTGGAATGTTGTGATTAAAAAATACAATGATATATTACCTTATACGATTTAGAAAGACTAAAATTAACAAGATAGGGAACAACAAATGTTGAAGAGGTTGTGGAGAAAGGGGAACCCTCTTATGCTGTTGATGGATATGAAAGTTGTTACAGTCACTTTGGAAAACAGTGTCTAGGTTCTTCAAAAAGTTAAAAATAGAACTACCCTTTGACTCAGCCACTGCACTACTATTTACCCCAAAGAAACATATGCAGTGAAAAAAGGGGTACATGAGCCCCAATATTCATAGGAGTAATGTTCACTATAGCAAACTGTGGAAGGAACTGAGGTGTTCTTCCATATATAAATGGTATGAAAATGACGATGTGGTCCATATATACAATTGAATATTACTCAGCCATCAGAAAGGATGAATACATACCATTTCATTGACTTGGATGGAACCGGAGGGTGTTATGTGAAGTAGAATAAGTCAAGCAAAGAATGATAATTATGCTGTGGTTTCACTTCTACGTGGAGCATAAGGAATAGTGAGGAGGACCACAGAGAATTCAATTATCATATGGTTTCTCTTACTTGTGGAGCATAAGGAATAACATGAAGGACATTAGGAGAGGGAAAGGGAAACTGAATTGCAGTAAATTGGAGAGGGATATGAAACATGAGAGACCGTGGACTCTGAGAAACAAACTGAGGGTTTTAGAGTGGAGGGGGGTGGAGGCAAGGGTGAGCCTGATGGTGGGTATTAAGGAGGGCACGTATTGCATGGAGCAGTGGGTGCGGTGCATAAGCAGTGAATCTTGGAACACTGAAAAATAAAATAAAATAAAATAAAATAAAATAAAATAAAATAAAATAAAATAAAAAATAAAATAAAAAGAAATCAGAGAGTGAGACAAACCATGAGAGACTCTGGATTCTGGGAAACAAACAAGAGTTATAGAAGTGAGGGTGGTGGGGAATGGGGCAGCCAGGTGATGGATATTAAGGAGGGCAGGTGACGTGATGAGTGTTATACACAACTAATGAATCTTTGAACACTTCACCAAAAACTAATAATGTACTATATGCTGGCTAAGTAAATATTAAAAAAGAATATAGACTTTTTTCAAGTTTTTAAATTTTTTTTCAGTGTTCCAGAATTCATTGTTTATGCACCAAAAAAATACGTGCTTTGAATGACACACTGGACCACTTAGAGTCCTTTATTATTTATTTGGGCCCTTTCTCTTTTATTTTGGTAAATTTAAGTGGAGGATTCTGAGATGTATTGTGTTGTTGTTTTTTTTTTTTTCCCACAAAGGATCATGTGACGTGATGAGCACATGGTTTTATACTGAACAGATGGAGTGTTGAATATTATATCAAAAGTCAATGATGTACTATACCTTATCTAATTGAGTTAGAAAAAAAATATGCACACCCTGGTTTCTTTGATCTGTTCTGTGTTTCTTAGTTTTTATATAATTTCTTCCTGCTCTAATCTTGCTATTTCCTTCCTTCTGCTATATTTAAGATTCAGCTGCTCTTTCTCTAGCACCTTTAATGTTAGGTTGTTTATTTGAGATTTTTCTTGCTTCTTGAGGTCTTCCTGTATGCTGTGTATTTCTGTCTTAGGAATGCCTTTGCTGCAGAGAAGTTACAGGATGGTGATAGAGTTTTTCTACTATTTTCTGAAATTTAATTTTATTTTTTTTAGTGGAGGTTTTATACTCCTGTGTGTAGGTGTGTGTGTGAGTGTGTGTGTGTGTGTGGCTCCGATGGAGGTTCTTGTGATCCACAGTGATTGCCACTGAGATTCTTATGAAGGTTCTATTGACCTGCATCAGGATATTTGTAATTTATTGGTATTTAAGGACAAGAGGAAACTAATGTAACTGACATCTTTTTGTATATTTCTCTTCCTGCTACAACTAAGTTTCTAAGTCAGAGAGTGAATAGGTAAGCACAGAATGATGTCCAGGAGGCTCCCCTGGGGAAACAGCTCTATGGAGAGGAAACCTCAGACCCTGACAGGAAATATGTCATAGACTCCATCTGCACCTGCTCCTGGGATTAAAGACAGAACTGGTGAGGAGTGTGCACCCTCTGCTGGTCTGATACCCTTGTAGTTTGAGGTTTGTGTCTGGGCTCACACTGATTTCCCCTCACTGTGTCTCTCGCACAGTAATACACGGCCGTGTCCTCAGCTCTCAGGCTGCTCATCTGCAGATACAGCGTGTTCTTCCCATTGTCTCTGGAGACAGTGAATTGGCCCTTCACAGAGTCTGCATAGTATGTGTAACTACTACTAGTGCTAATATATGCGACCCACTGCAGCCCCTTCCCTGGAGTCTGCCGGACCCAGCTCATGCCATAGTTACTGAAGGTGAATCCAGAGGCTGCACAGGAGAGTCTCAGGGACCCCCCAGGCTTCGCCAGGTCTCCCCCAGACTCCACCAGCTGCACCTCACACTGGACACCTGCAGACACAAGACATCCTGGTCAGGAAACTGTCACACACCCATGGTTTCTCTCACTCATATTCACTCACATCCTCAATGTCTGTTGTTCACCATGAATTAATCCAGCCAAGCACAAACTTCATGGTGAGTTCTTGGTGTTCTGCCCTGATCAGTGAATGTGGACACCTGGAAATCCCAGGGCTGGGGCTTCTCTCCCAGCTGCATGGTCCAGGCTGGGCTGTTTTATTCAGTGGAGGGAAGACCCTATTTGCATGTCCTCTGAGTATATATTTAGCTCCAGACTTAGGTTCAGTTCTTTACAAGTTAAAAACAGCGATTGCTTTGTTTGTAGATCACTGATCTACAAAGATCACTGAGAGCACTTAGACAGTATGTGGTATTCTTTTTGTTGTTGTTGTTGTTGTTTGTTTGTTTGTTTAAGTAATGCATTTATTGAGCTTCTGGGCACCTCAGTGGGTTAAAACTTCTGCCTGTGGCTCAAGTCATGATCCTGTGGTCCTGGGATCCAGCCCTCCATCAGGCTCTCTGCCTAGCCAGGAGCCTGCTTCACCCACTCTGCCTGCCTCTCTGCCTACTTGTGATCTCTTTTTGTCAAATAAATAAATATATATTTTTAAATGCATTTATTGGTAGGGAACGTTGATACGGGACATCAAGATTATAAATTCCCATTCAGAGTTAATAATTCTATCAGAGTCAAGTTGAAATATATCTTTAATATATGAATGAATAAATTTTGCCAAACATACTAGGATTATCAGTTTCCAAGCTTTCTTTTGTTTTCCATTGTCCTGTGTGTCTGTTTTTAATGCCAGTACCATACTGTTTTCATGACAATGGTTTTGTAATCTAGTTTGAAATTGGAGTGTGCTGACTTCATGTGGATTAGTCACCTGTTTGCTTCCTTTATTTCTTTAAAAAAATTATTTATTTTTAAATTTCTTTTCAGTGTTACTGAATTCATTGTTTATGTACCACACCCAGTGCTCCATGCAATACTTGCCCTCCATAATGCCCACCACCAGGCTCACCCAAACTCCTATCCCCCTCCCTTCCAAAACCCTCAGTTAGTTCCTTCTAGTCCACAGACTCTCATGGTTCATCTCCTCCTCCAATTTCTCCCAACTCCCTTCTCCTCTCCATCTCCCCCTGTCCTCTGTGTTCTTCTTTATGGTTCACAAATAAGCAAAACCATATGATATTTGACTCTCTCTGCTTGACTGATTTCACTCAGCAGTATTCTAATGTGTGAAGAGAATGTTTTTCTTTTTTTTTTCTATTTCTAGCATTTTAAAAATTATTGTGTTATGCTAGTGAGCATGCAGTACATCATTAGTTTTTTTCCCCCACTGTGTAATTTTTCCTGCTTTGTCAGAGATTATTTGACCATAAAGTTGAGGGTCCAAACTGGGCTCTCTCCTCTGTTCCACTGGTGTATATGTCTGTTTATGTGCCAGTACCATGATGTCTTGGTGATTACAGCTTTGTAGTAAAGCTTGAAATCACGTAATGTGATGTCCCAGTTTTTTTTTTTCTTTTTCTTTTTCAACATTTCCTTAGCAGTTCAATGTCTTTTCTGGTTCCATACAAATTTTAGGAGTGCTTGTTCCAGCACAAAATGATGAAAAAGCATTCCATGCTCATGGATTGGAAGAATAAACATTGTTAAAATATCTATACTGTCCAGAGCAATCTATACTTCCAGCCATCTCTATCAAAATTCCAGTGGCATTTTTCAAAACAAGAACTTTGAATGACACACTAGATTAGACTGATTTATTTTTTATTTAATTTTTATTAACATATAATGTATTATTAGTCCCAGTGATACAGGTCTGTGAATCCTCAGACTTAAACACTTCTCAGCACTCACTATAGCACATACTCTCTCAATGTAACCCAACCACCCCTGATTTCTTATTTTATGTTTCAAATTTTTTAATTTAAATTCAGTTCAGTTAAAACACACTGCATTACCAGGTTCAGGGGTAGATTTAATGATTTATCAGTTGCGTATAACACCTATGCTCATTCCATCAAGTGCCCTCCTTAATGCCCATCAGCCAGTTATCCCATTCCCCCCCCCAACCACCCCTGGTTTGAACACAAAATTTTGAGTATAATTTCAGGATTTGGACTGGGGAATATTCTTCCTAGAATTCTATATTTATTTATTTATTTATATATTCTCACAATATTATCTGCTTAAATTCCTTTTAAAATTATTTTCAGTTAGCCACCATTACTTTTGGCTGCTGTATTCAACAATTCTTTATTTGTGTATAACATCCAGTGCTCATCCAACACGTGTCCTTATTGCCTATTACCAAATTAACCCATCCCCTGACCTCCACCTCTCCAAAACACTGTTTGTTCCCCCAGAGAAATATATTGATTTCTTTTTTTTAAATTTTATTTATTTATTTGACAGACAGAGATCCCAAGTAGGCAGAGAAGCAGGCAGAGAGAGAAGAAGGGAAGCAGGCTCCCTGCTGAGCAGAGAGCCAGATGCGGGGCTTGAACCCAGGACCCTGGGATCATGACCTGAGCCGAAGGCAGAAGCCTTAACCCACTGAGCCACCCAGGCACCCCAATATATTGATTTCTGATGTTATTTATTTGGGGATTTCTCTTTTATTTTTGATAAATCTAGGCAGAGGTTTCTTAATTTTATTTCTTTTTCAGAGAAACAAACTTTTTTTTAAAAAAAAACTTGTTCTCTCTCTTTTTAGAATTTTATATCATTTATTTCTGCTCTAGTCTCTAGTATTTCCTTCCTTTTGCTGTATTTAGGCTTTAGTCATTGTACTTTCTCCAGATCCTTCAGATGTAACATTAGCTGGACTCTTTTTCATTTTTCAGAGTTTTTTTTTTTGTTTTTTTTTTTTTTGCATTTATTTGACAGAGAGAGAAATCACAAGTAGGCAGATGCTGGCAGAGAGAAAGAGAGGGGAAAGCGGACTCTCCACTGGGCAGAGAGCCTGATGTGGGGCCCAATTCCAGGACGCTGAGATCATGACCTGAGACAAAGGAAGAAGCTTAACCCACTGAGCCACCCAGGTGCAACACATTAGTGTGCCTTTCAAATTTTTCTTGCTTCTTGATGTCTTCCTATATGCTGTATATTTCTCTCTTAGGACCACCTTTGCTGCAGAAAAATTAGGGGAAAGTGATGAAGGTTTTATTCTCTTGTGTGAGTGAATAAGTGTGTGTGTGTGTGAGAGAGAGAGAGAGAGAAAGAGAGAGTGAGTGCGTGTGTTTAATGTTCATACTCCACATCCGAAACACACGTGGTGTAGGTTTCACTGCTTTACCTTGTTGTCGCTAATATTGATGCTGTGAACTTTGTTTAAGATAGTGACACCACCCACCCCCACCAAGCCCCTTTCTTCTTTTGCTTTAGACTGTTGATGCCTCTATGGCCTCATGTCCAGCATGCACTTTATGCTCCTTCTATCAAGTGTACAGGTTAATCTGGGTGACTGTGCTGCATACTGTGTGCCTCTGGGATTTCTGTAAAGTTGATAACCATCAGGATATTTGTGATTGATTGGTATTTTAGGACAGGAATAAACAATGTTAGTGGCTCTGCATTTTGTGCATTTTTTTGTGATTTTTTAAAATTTATTTTTTATTTATTTTCAGCATAACAGTATTCATTATTTTTGCACCACACCCAGTGCTCCATGCAATCCATACCCTCTATAATACCCACCACCTGGTACACCGACCTCCCACCCCTGCCCCTTCAAAACCCTCAGATTGTTTTTCAGAGTCCATAGTCTCTCATGGTTCACCTCCCCTTCCAAATTCCCCCAACTTCCTTCTCCTCTCTAACTCCCCATGTCCTCCATGCTATTTGTTATGCTCCACCTCAGTGTGTGAAAGGAATCCATCAGAATCCTAGAGGAGAACATAGGAACTAATCTCTTCAATATCAGTCACAGCAACTTCTTTCAAAAAATGAAAGAAAATGGGATTGGGAGGGAGACAAACCATAAGTGACTCTTAATCTCACAAAAGAAACTGAAGTTTGCTGGGGGGAGGGGGTTTGGGAGAAGGGGGTGGGATTATGGACATTGGGGAGGGTATGTGCTTTGGTGAGTGCTGTGAAGTGTGTAAACCTGGTGATTCACAGACCTGTACCCCTGGGGATAAAAATATATGTTTATAAAAAATAAAAAAATTATACAAATTTAAAAAAAAGGAAACAGTAAAGAAAACAAAGAGGCAACCCACGGAATGGGAGAAGCTATTTGCAAATGACAGTACAGACAAAAGGTTGATATCCAGGATCTATAATGAACTCCTCAAACTCAACACACACAAAACAGACAATCATATCAAAACACTGGGTAGAAGATATGGACAGAGACTTCTTCAATAAAGACATACAAATGGCTATCAGACACATGAAAAAATGTTCATCATCACTTGCCATCAGGGAGATTCAAATTAAAACGACATTGAGATATCACATTACACCAGTTAGAATAACCAAAATTAGCAACACAGGAAACAACATGTGTTGGAGGGGATGTGGAGAAAGGGAAACCCTCTTCCACTGTTGGTGGGAATGCAAGTTGGTGCAGCCTCTTTGGAGAACAGTGTGGAGATTCCTCAAGAAATTAAAAATAGAACTTCCCTATGACCCTGCCATTGCACTTCTGGGTATTTACCCCAAAGATACAGATGTCGTGAAAAGAAGGGCCATCTATACCCCAATGTTTATAGCTGCAATGGCCACGATCGCCAAACTATGGAAAGAACCAAGATGCCCTTCAACGGACGAATGGATAAGGAAGATATGGTCCATATACACTATGGAGTATTATGCCTCCATCAGAAAGGATGAATACCCAACATTTGTAACAACATGGACGGGACTGGAAGAGAGTATGCTGAGTGAAATAAGTCAAGCAGAGAGAGTCAGTTATCATATGGTTTCACTTATTTGTGGAGCATAACAAATAGCATGGAGGACATGGGGAGTTAGAGAGGAGAAGGGAGTTGGGGTAAATTGGAAGGGGAGGTGAATCATGAGAGACAATGGACTCTGAAAAACATTCTGAGGGTTTTGAAAGGGGGGTTGGGAGGTCGGGGTACCAGTTGGTGGGTATTATAGAGGGCACGGATTGCATGGAGCACTGGGTGTGATGCAAAAATAATGAATACTGTTATGCTGAAAATAAAAAAAAATAAATTAAAAAAAAAGATATGTCTCCAAAGGCAAAGGAAACAAAAGCGAAAATGAACTTTTGGGACTTCATCAAAATCAAAAGCTTCTGCACAGCAAAGGAAACAGTCAAGAAAACAAATAGGCAACCCACGGAATGGGAGAAGATATTTTGTGCATTTTAGTATAATTATTTCCCTTAGAATAAACTTTTGAAGTCAGAGAGTGAAGAGGTAAGCACTGAATCATGTGTGCAGAGAGGGTCCCTGATGAAAACTGTTCTATGGAGAGTAATCCCCAGAGCCTTACAGGAAACCTGCCCATAACCTCCATCTGCATCTACTCCTGTGCTTAAAGACAGAATTGGTGGTTATTGTACACCCATGGTGGTCCAGATCCCTCTTAGAGTGAGGTTTGTGTCTGGACTCAAGCTGATGTCCTCCCACGCTGTCTCTTGCACAGTAATACAGGGCTGTGTCCAGGACTCTGAGCCTGTTCATCTGCAGATACAGCATGTTTTTGTCATTGTCTCTGGAGATGGTGAACTCGCCCTTCACAGAGTCTGCATAGTTTGTGCTACTTCCATCATAGCTAATATATGCGACACACTGCAGCCCCTTCCTTGGAGCCTGGCTGACCCAGCTCATGCCGTAGCTGCTGAAGGTAAATCCAGAGGCTGCGCAGGAGAGTCTCAGGGACCCCCAGGCTTTACTAGGTCTCCCCCAGACTCCACCAGCTGCACCTCACATTGGACATCTGCAGACATAGACGTCCTTGTGAGGAAACTGTCACACATCCATGGTTTCTCTAAGTCATATCCACTCACATCCTTAACGTCTCTTGCTCACCATGAATTACCTTTTAAAAGAGCAACAAGGAATAACCAACCAAGCTCAAACTCCATGGTGAATTGTCAATGTTTTGTCTTGATTACTGAATGGGCCACCTGGAAATACTGTGCTGGGGTTCCTCTCCCAGCTGCAGAGTCAGGGCTAAGCTGTTTTAATCTGCAGAGGGAAGGCCATATTTGCATATTCTCTGTGTATATAACACATTTGCCAGGTAGCATCCTCAAGATGGCAGTGACCTAGAGCATTCGTGAGGTTCCTGGTGGAGTTTGTTCACCAAGATATCTTTGAGGAAACCATGGTCTTTTATTTTGTCACTTTCCTAGAGAAACTACTTAGCACCCATTATCTTCATTTTTTCACATAGGCACCCCATTATTGTGATGTAGGTACTAATTTTACCACTGTTTTGCAGGTGGATATGTACACACTGCAGCACAGAATTGTAGTTTGAACGTCCAGGGGCACACAGCAGGTGAAATTAAGCCCCAGAGTGTGAGTCTGTGCTCCTCACCATGGGATCTATTTGCTCCCTTTAACCTTCTGCATAACAGAGTTGGACATGAGATTTGCAGGCTTCCTAAATTTGCAGAAGTCCCAGTAGACTGATGTGTGGAGACCAGGTCTTTCTGTCACAGAAACTTGGAGACACTGAGAACCATTGACAGAGAATCACAGAGCTGCTGAAGACACTGTGGGTTATCAACAAACACAAGGGGCGTATACACCTGATCTCTTGGAAGACATCAATGGTAAACTTCAATAAAGATAAATGAATGGAATTATTAGTTAAGCAGTTAACCTCAGAACACCTGAAATCAGAAAGCATGCTGTTAAAGACAATTCTTCATCTTTGAAATGGGGGTCACTGTACTTCTACATTCATATTTATTTCGATGATGATATCAATTATGTTCATCCCAATGCTTTGCCCTTGGCAAATGTGGTTATGACCATTTTTATGATTTATTCTGAAAAAATGGAGGACTCTTCTGTATTTTGACAGATTTACAAAATGTTTACTGTGTCCTTTATGGTAGAACTGAACAGAGAATTTAGCTAGAAGCCCTTGAGAGGAGACCATGCCCAATCCAACTCTTGTCCTGGATCATGCGCTTCATGGTTTTTGATTCAGAAGGATTGTGAGAGCACCCTGATGATCCCAGTGCACCGGCAGGTGTCACAGACCCTTGCAGAGATACAAGGACTCCTCTTCGCTCTTCCCAACTTATCCAGCATATGAGGAGTTACCACTCAGCATAACCATTACAGATTGTCTTTTTGAAAGCATATGTCCTCATACTTACTTCCTTTACTTGAGATACTCACTCTGCTCCTTGACTACAATATCCTGCTCTATTTATTATATTCAGAGATGAGCAGGAATCTTGAATTAAGTCCCTACGATGTATCAGGTGCCCTCAAACTGCTGAAGTCTTTCCCTCCCGAGGGTATATTTTCATAGGTTCTATTATATGGGAAATGTCTCTGAGTAAGGTGAGGGTCAACTACTTGTCTTGGAGTGGTAGAACTAGAAACCATGTCTCTATATGTTTCCAACTATATTTGATGTCAATCACTAATGAAATTGCCATAGATCTGAGAATTGTGCTCAGCAGTTATTGGATTTTAGTCATTCTGACAGGTATGAGGTAACATCTTTCCATGGTTTTGATTTGTTTTTTCCCGATGTTTGGGGCCTCATGCCTAGAAGGGGTTAACCCAATAGAGCAACAGTTCTTGGGAACCTCTTCAACCGAGGACCTTCACAGGTGGCAAGCTAGAGTGCCACAGTGTCTCTCTGGTGATTGTTATGAGAACATTGTGAGGTTTGGCTTGTTGCCATTGCAGCTGCTCTCTCAAGACTAAGCTAATAAGGCTCCTGTGTTTTGTGAATATTGATTTATGGCCTAAGTGTCCAAACCATGAAGGTCAAGGCTATCTGATATCTCTGAATGGCCAGCTACTCTCAGGCCAAAATAGAAACTAGCACCAGATGTACAGGAGGTGATTCCCTTACTGTGTGGTATAAATCAGAGCTCTGCAAAATAAACTTTGGCACTATTGGACATCCTCCTTGGTGCTCCTCCTGTCCCCATTTCTTTGTCTCTTAATTTCTTTTCACATCCTCTTACCCTCACGTTCCTGGTCGGTTTGTCGTACAGGCTGTGACACCCTATGATGACTGAGGTTGAGTGCCTTTTCATGTATCTGATATCCTTCTGGAGTCTTCCTTCAATAAATGTTTATTCCTTTCTTCTTCCCATTTCTTAACTGAATTATTTGCATGTTGAGTGTGGTAAAGTCTTTATAGATTATGGACATTATCATATATGTCTTTGCAATTATCTTTTCCCATTTATGACTCATATGTGGAATTTGTGAAGGAAAAGAGGTGTATATAAGGGACGTGGCAAAAGAAAAAAGAGGAGGGAAGGAAACAACCATAAGTGACTCTTAGTAATAGAGAACAGACCGCAGGTTGATGGAGGGAGATGAGTGAGGACTGGGGAGATGAATGATGAGCATGAAAGAAAGCTCTAGTTTTGATGAACACTAGGTGTTGTATGTAAGTGATGAATCACTGAATTAGTCCCAGGGGTCACAGTCCTAGGGGTCACAGGAGCTTCTGCTTTTACCCCAGTACTGCTAAAACTGCAAGTAGTATTAGTCCAGAGAGCTGGCTTCCAAGGTTGCCTTTGCAATGGCTATATGGGCAGGATCCACATTCTATGGCTACAGCTTTCCAAATCTAGTGTTAAATACACTCAATATCAACAGTCATCCCAGACATCTTTGCTAGAAAAATTTTATATTGATGCCAACTCTGCTGTAAACACAATGATAATTAAAGGGTCCTGGGTCCCAAGATTACATTTCTTTTAGTTTCTGCACTGAGTTACTTGACTTCACATGAGCAACTACTGGCACGACAGAGGCACTCCTGCAGACCTTTGATCCTGATGGTCTCTGGTGAAGGGCTTTGTCTGCCAAGACGTCTGCAAAGCTTGTAAGTGCAGTGCAGGTCCTCAAGTGCACAGACACCAACACAAGGCACCTGCTCTGTTGTCTGCAGGTACAACTCCAGTGCTTGGAGGGGCCTTCCTTCTCCTGAGAAATCCACATCACACAGGAGCCTGTTAACTCTGAGAGGAAGGGATTGCTTTCAAGTAAATTGCAATACAGAGATGGTCACTAATTCATGCATAGAGTTAATGATTCTCAAATACTTTGAAGGAAATGGAGTGAATGACCTGGAGATTATTAGGATCTAAACATTACAGGTCTAATAAGAGGTTTCAGGTACTATGTACATATTCCCAAAAGTCTTACAACAATAAGATAAGTATTAATTTACATGAATAGACATCAAATAGTGGTCAGATGACTAGAGAACAGATAGATGATAGATGGAGATTAGATAAGTTTATTTCATTTTAAAAGTCATTAGAGAGGAATTGATCATTATGAACAAACAGGATGCAAATGTCTATAATTGGTAATATTTTAAACACCATATGTTCCTACTTAAAATATATTTTAATGCCACCTATGGCATATTCCAAGTAATCAATGATATCTTCAGTTATTTTCTGATTAAGTATAGACTCCGCATAGGTTAGCGATACCTACTTGTAGATATTGGTTGATTTAATTTTCCTAAGGGTCTGGGCAGATCTGTCCTTCTAACAGCTAATAGATCATGCCTTTCAAACCTAAGTGATTACACAGATAAAATCAATGCACAAAATTCAGTTAGTTTGTTACACACTAAGAATGTAACTGTAGAAAGAGAACTTGGAAATCAATTCCATTTACAATAGCACCAAAAAACACAAGGTACCATGAAATAAACTTAACCAAAGAGGTAAATTATCTATACTTGATAAACTACAGGACACTCATGAAAGAAATTGAAGACCACACAAAAAGATGGAAAAACATTTCATGCTCAGGGATCTGAAGAATAAACATTGTTAAAGCGTCTCTGCTGCCCACAGGAATCAATACTTTCAATGCCATCCCAACCAAAATAAGATCAACATTTTTCAAAGTGCTGGAACAAAGAATCTTAAAAGTGGTATGGAACCAGAAGAGACCCCAAATTGCCAAGGAAATGTTGAAAAAGAAAAACAAAGTTAAGGATATCATGTTGCCTGATTTCAATCTATATTAAAAAGCTGTAATCACCAAGAGAGCCTGGTACTGGCACAAAAACGGACACATAAACCAGTAGAACAGAGTAGAGAGCCCAGATATGGACCCTCAACTCTATGGTCAAACAATCTTCGACAAAGTAGCAAAAAATATCCAATGGCAAAAAGAAAGCCATGCTGGGAAAATTGAACAGCTAAGAACAGAAGAATGAAACTTGACCATTCTTTTAATCCATACACAAAGATTAACTTGAAATGGATAAAAGACCTCAACATGAGGCAGGAATCCATCAGAATCATAGAAGAGAACATAGGCAGTAATCTATTCAATATCAGCCACAGCAACTTCTTTCAAGATATGTCTCCAAACGCAAAGGAAACAAAAGCAAAAATGAATTTTTCAGACTTCATCATGATCAAAAGTTTCTGCACAGTAGAGGAAACAAACAAAGAGGCAACCCATGGAATGGGAGAAGGTATTTGCAAATGACCGTATAGACAAAAGGCTGATATGCAGGGTCTATAAAGAACTATTCAAATTCAACACACACAAAACAGATAATAATGTCAAAAAATGGGCAGAAGACATGAACAAACACTTCTCCAATGAAGCCATTTGAATAGCCAATTTTTGTATCAGCATGGATGTGACTAGAAGAGATTATGCTGAGTGAAATAAGTCAATCAGAGAGAGTCAATGATCATATGGTTTCACTTACTTGTGGAGCATAAGGAATAACATGGGGGACATGGGGAGATGGAGAGGAGAAGGGTGTTGGGGTAAATCAGAGAGGGAGATGAACCATGAGAGACGATGTGCTTCTGAGAAACAATCTGAGGGTTTTGCAGGAGAGGGGGGTGGGTCGTTGGGTGAGCTTGGTGTTGGGTATTATGGAGGGCACATATTGCATGGAGCACTGGGTGTGGGACATAAACAATGAATTATGGAACACTGAAAAGAAATAATTAAAAAAAGAAAAGTGATAACTAAGGTTAAAGCAGATCATAAGAGTGAGATCCTAATCAGATAGGACTGATATCTTTAAACAAAGAGGAATAGACACTAGGGATCTCGCTCTCTATAGGAGAACACTGAAGAAAAGCCACATGAGGACAGCAGGAAGGTGGCTGTCTGCAAGTCAAGAGAGGTCTCATCAGAAACCAGCTATGAAAGCATCATAACCTTGAACTTTCTAGCTTCTAGAAGTGGGAGAAAATAAAGCTGTGTTGGCTAAGCAAAAATAGTAATATTAGTCATAGTAATAATAATAGTAATTATTATTATTGTAGTGGTAAAGAAATTGAGAGTACGTAGAATAACATTATTGGTGTATTAGGCATCTTCTAATTATTTAATTGATGAAGGCACAGGAGTAACTGAACCATTTCTGCATAGTGTGAAGTTGTTAGAAATATTGAGACTCAAAGGCATTAATGCATACATAGGGGCTTTAGCATGGATTTGTTCACAACAATAGAAACTGCAGAGCCCTACAGGAAACCCCTCTCTTCCCAGCCTACCTTTGCTTCTGCCGCTGGTGCTGGGACCTGTGGTCAGAGGTTCCCGAGGGTCCCACATAACAAGGTTCTTCTTCCTCTTCAGGGCTTGCTGATTTCACTACATGGTGCTCCAAGTGTCTCACTCAGACGGTGTTCTGAGCTCTGGGATGTGCTGGACAAGAGCTCTGTGCTGGAATGTGACCATTGTCCCTCTATCATAACACTCACAGCTCTTTCAACCTTTCCTCAAATAACCTCTGCCCGCCAGTCTTCATTCCTGCATCCACCTTCTGTACTCCTCCTTCTGGTCTCTTCCATTCATTTCATGAGGATTTACCAATAGTTCACTGTGCTTTTGTCCAATATCCTCATGATAATTGTCAGTGACCAAATAAATTACATAGATAAAGCCTCACGGACTGTCTCCACCATTGTCCTGTGTTCACTCCCTTGATGTCATTATGTTCTAACCCATCTCAGCTCCTGACCTTCCAGTCATGTATTAAACCCTGTGGGCTTCATGAGTAGAGCTGACTCTGCCCCCTGCAATATTCTACCTCTCTCATCTATCTACTTTTCATAGTCATTGGGCAACTACCCTGCTCAAAAGGACTCCAGCACAGGGTGTTGAGAAAAGTATTCTTGGACATAAATTTAATACAATTAATCTAATAATCATGGAAATTAGAAGTTTATAGAAGTAAAAAATATGGGAACCTGAAGCTTATTTAAGTGAGTTTATTTAGGTGAGTTTACTCTCTGCTATGCACTATAGCCATGTGACAAGACCAGAATCAAGTTACAGGACAACTCAGTAACCACAGCTGAAGGAAATGGTCATTCTTATGTCTGTCCAAACCTGTCCTTCCACACCAGTTAGTTTTCTATGCACTTGGCCTTGCAGATTGCATACTGTGCAGGTGGGACCATGTAGCATGTGGCCTCAGGCTTCTCCCATGTAGGGCCATGAAAGTGAAAGTCATCCTTGTTCAGGCTCATGCTTCTATTGTCTTCAACTAGTATTACGGTGTCCAACCATCCCCTATATAAGAAAGCTTAGTGGTGTCCATGATGTAGGACTTACAAAGACAGTGCCTATAAGCATCTGTGTGCATGTTTTGAGTGCACATGTGCTCTAACTTCACTTAGCTCTGTGGATACAGTTGGTGTCACTGGTCATAAGGTCAAGTGTGTGAAACACCTCACAAAAGAGTGGCCCATATTTTGTACAGGGTGCCATTTTGCATTCCCACCAGCAGCACCTAGCTCTGTTCCAGTGCCCTTTTTATCCTGGGGAAGTTGTGAAATGCCTTTCCCTGCACCTCTGAATCTTCTCTGTGGCTGGCACAGGGAAACACAGTCCAACCTGAAGGAAGGACCTTGATCCTTCCTGAGCTCCTGAACTGGCATGCTGGAATTCATATTCCAAATATCTTTTGTAGGGCCCATGGCTGGCTGCCCCAAATGTATGCCAGGAGAAGACTCATTATTTTTCGTGGAATGTAATTAGGAGACCCCTGCTGCAAGGCCCCTCAGACCCTCCTCTGTGCCCCTTAAGGCAGGAGTAATTCTGCTACATGAAGAGTAATTCCCGTCCAGTACTAACAAGTAAAAACATATCCTTCTCACTAAAGATAGAGACTTTCTGTCTGAGAAAGCTGGAGAAACAGACCTTGCTAATCTTTTACTAATTTCCTACCTCAGGAAAAATTATGCCTAGAATTCCTCATTAAGTAAAGCTTCCAATATGTGTTTTCATTTTCCTGTAAATTCCTCACAAATGTGTCATCTCTTTGTCAAAATGTGAAAAGAATAACTGCCTGCCTATTCATCTCTCCGGGTCTCAGTTTCACTACATGACTTCTGTGTACATGTAATAAAATGTTGTTTTCTTTCTCCTGATAATCCATCTCATGTCAACTTACTTCTTTGTCCATCAGAACCTGTGACTGAGGGAAATTCTTCCTCTCCTTCCCCTCACTAGACTCTGTATTCTGCCACAGTGTGCTTTTCAACGCAGACACCAGCACTACACATGAAACCCACAACCCTGTGTGCTGGTGTAAAGACTGCAGAAGTCTGTGTGTCTGGCATGAGGGTTCTTTTTTTTTAACCATTTTATTAAAATTTATTTTTTATTTTCAGCATAACAGTATTCATTATTTTTGCACCACACCCAGTGCTCCATGCAATCCGTGCCCTCTGTAATACCCACCACCTGGTACCCCGACCTCCCAACCCCCGCTCCTTCAAAACCCTCAGATTGTTTTTCAGAGTCCATAGTCTCTCATGGTTCACATCCCCTTCCAATTTCCCCTAACTCCCTTGATTTTCTACAAGAACCTCTCTTACATTTTCATGAAGATAATGTATTTCCAGTGTGTGTTATGGGTTCACTGGGTCAGCCACTGTCTGTAACACTAAGGTCCAAATAGACAGAAGGGTTGGTTTTCCACCACAGTTCTCTTCTGGTCCTCCTGTGGTGTTCTGAGATGGCGACCAGACCAACAGGGAGCCCTCCCTCCAGGACCCAGCAGGACAGGGATAGGTTTCCCTCTCTGGATTGTCAGCCCACCACTTTCTGGGGAAATCTGAGCATCTCTCATAGCAGGTGGACTCCTTTTCCATCCAGGAAATGCAGCGGTGCCTACAGAAGGGCAGTTCCTGATCACCTGTGTTCGCCCACATGTACAATGAGCCAGAGGATACACTGGAGCCAGAAGAACAAGAACTGACTTGGACAGTCATAAACATGTGGGGACAGTGTGTGCCCCCTGAGAACAGGCATGCAGCATGCAGAGAGCCTGGGCTGTGCAGGTGCTTCTCAAGGACGATGGGAATCTGCAGCATGTGCTTCTGTGGAGAATGAAAATGAGACATAGAGGAGGTTGATGAAGGGAAGTTTTCCGGAGACTGGTGAGATCTCAACTATGTGGAGGCAAAGTTATATTCTTGTGGTTGGTTGTACGGAGAACATGAGGTATTAGCTATGGAAGAAAAAATAAATATCTTTGTGGACAGCTGAGATTCTGGAGAGGAAATCCCTGATCTCAAAAGGAAGTCCTATCCCACTGCACCTGCTCCTGGGTCTGATCTCTGCTGTGGATGCTGAGCGCTCTCTGCTGCCCTGAGTGCCCCTGCAGCTTAGCACATCCTGTGTCAACACGGAGGTTTCTGCCCTGGCTCACAATGAGGGCCCCTCACTGTGTCTCTCACACAGTAATACATGGCTGTGTCCTCAGCTCTCAGGCTGTTCATCTGAAGATAAAGTGTATTCTTGCCGTTGTCTCTGGAGATGGTGAATCGGCCCTTCACAGAGTCTGTGTAGTATGTGCTACTACCAGTATTGCTAATTTCTGCGACCCACTGCAGCCCCTTCCCTGGAGCCTGGCGGACCCAGTACATGTAGTAGTTGCTGAAGGTGAATCCAGAGGCTGCACAGGAGAGTCTCAGGGACCCCTCAGGCTTCACCAGGTCTCCCCCAGACTCCACCAGCTGCACCTCACACTGGACACCTGCAGATGGAAGACACCTTGGTCAGGAAACTATCACATATCTAGTGTTTCTCTCACTCATATCCACTCATATACTCAATTTCTTTTTTCTCCATAAATTACCTTTTAAAAGAGCAAGAAGGAAAACCCAGCCCAGCACAAATTCCATGGTGAGTTGTCTGTATTCTCTCCTGATCACTGAGTGAACAGCTGGGTATCCCAGACCTGGGGTTTCTCTCCCAGCTGCAGGATCTTGTCTGTGCTGGTTAAATCAGAAGAGGGAAGGCCCTATTTTCATGTCCTATGACTATATATTCAGCTTGGGGATCTATTCTGACAGAGAGGCAGTGACCCACGCAGTTGCGAATACCTTTAATTTAGTGCTAATGACCAATTTTGAAAAAAAAATGTTTTTTATTATGTAACATTCCAGTGTGTATACTTGTGTTTGTAAGGTGTCCATGAACATATACGGGGTGAGATTGACCCAAGGATCTAGGTCAGTGCTCCCCCAATAGGATCTGCTACCCCCATCCCAAATCATCTGCAGGACCGAATGTCAGGCTATGAGGAATGTGGATCCCTTCCTCTAATGGGGATGGATTTATTTTGCTTATATTATACTTTACCATAAATACAGAGAAAAGCAGCATCGTGTAGGTGTATTTTCATGTCTTTAACATTTCACTTTCTCTGCGTTCTTATAGAATCATTTTTGTTATTACCTATAATAAGTTTGACATGTATATTCGACACAAGATCAACAGCCCACATATGGAGTGTGTGATATGACAAACATAGGTGTCACAGTCAACTTTATTGACAGTGAGTGCTTCAATTCTCCCTAAATTTCCAGCATTTCCCACCTTGAATTCCTTCTCTTTCCCTTATTTACCCTGTCCCCATGTAAATATTGTTCTTTCTCATGCCACTTTATACTAGCTTTAATTCTGTAGAATTCATAAATGGGTCATTTTACTCTATGTACTTTGTCTGTAAGGCTTCTTTGCCCCAAAATCAATCCATGTTGCTGTCTGTATCAGTAATCACTGGTTTTAATGACTGACAGCTTGTAAGGCAGCAGTTGGAAGCACCAGCTGGAGGAAGATCTGAAAGAGCAGAAAGAAGCCACTTGCCGCAAGCCTCATCCACTCACCCTCTTGACCCAGGAGTTCTTAGTTCCAAAAAAGAGAAGAACTCCCTTGTTGTTCAGGAACCATTTCTGCTGTCTGTGGGGAAGTGAATCAAAGGCAGCCAGAGGTGGACCAGAGAAGATGAGTTAGAAGCTCAGAAAGATGGTGCAGCCACTTTGGAGAACAGTGTGGAGATTCCTTAAGAAATTAAAAATAGAGCTTCCCTATGACCCTGCCATTGCACTCCTGGGTATTAACCCCAAAGATACAGATGTAGTGAAAAGAAGGGCCATATGTACCCTAATGTTTATAGCAGCAATGGCCACGGTCGCCAAAATGTGGAAAGAACCAAGATGCCCTTCAACAGACGAATGGATAAGGAAGATGTGGTCCATATACACTATGGAGTATTATGCCTCCATCAGAAAGGACAAATACCCAACTTTTGTAGCAACATGGATAGGACTGGAAGAGATGATGCTGATTGAAATAAGTCAAGCAGAGAGAGTCAATTATCATATGGTTTCACTTATTTGTGGAGCATAACAAATAGCATGGAGGACATGGGAGTTAGAGAGGAGAAGGGAGTTGGGGGAAATGGAAGGGGAGGTGAACCATGAGAGACTATGGACTCTGAAAAACAATCTGAGGGTTTTGAAGGGGCTGGAGTGGTGGGAGGTTGGGGTACCAGGTGGTGTGTAATATAGAGGGCATGGATATTATATATTATATATTATATATTATATAGAGAGCAAGAATATTATATATTCTTTTTTATTTTTTTTCTTTAGAAGAATATACACACACATATATGTGTATATATATATATTAATACTATATATAAAAAAGAATATATACATATTCTTTTTATATTTTTTCTTTATTTTTTTCTTTGTTAGTTTTCTTTTCTGAACTTCTTTATCCCATTTCTTCCTCCCAATGATTTGGGGTCTCTTCTGATTTGGTATATATATATATATATATATATTAGTCTGGTGAATAGAACAGGGTCATCCACTTAATTTGGGGATGGACTTGGACTTTTAGGTCAGTGAACTTTGCTCTCTTAGAAGAAAATAGCTCCCCAAATTTTAAAGAAGGAAAAACATATATAAGAGTAAACACGATGGGACACCTGGGTGGCTCAGTTGGTTAAGCAGCTACCTTCGGCTCAGGTCATGATCCCAGCGTCCTGGGATCGAGTCCCACATCGAGCTCCTTGCTCAGCGGGGAGCCTGCTTCTCCCTCTGCCTCTGCCTGCCATTCTGTCTGCCTGTGCTCGCTCTCTCCCCTTCTCTCTCTCTGATAAATAAATAAAATATTTAAAAAAAAAAGAGTAAACACGATGAAGGAATGGAATATGACTATAAAGATGAAAATTTTTTTTAAAAAAATTCTAAAAAAGGAGTTGCTAAGATAAGTTGGTTGGGAACATAAAGTAAAAGAAAGTGGAGAAAATTTGCTGAGGCTGCAGACTGGAACAAAGCCCTGTGCTAGATTTAGAGTATATTTTGATCTATTGGAAGAAGTTTTATCCCAAAATTTCTTATAAGATAAAACCCTATGTGTATACAAAAATAAGGTTATATACAATGAAGGATAAAATATGACTATAATAATGAAGGTTCAAAAAGATTTTTTAAGGAAAGGTATTGTTAAGATAAACTAGTTAAAAAATGTTAAAAAGAGGTAAGAGTAAAATTAAAAATATTAGAATAAGAAAAAATAAAATTAAAAAAATTAATTAAGTTTGTAAGACTAATGAATCATGGGGAGAGAGCCATGAATTCCATGCTTTGCTTTCTCCTCCTCTGGAATTCTGCTGTCCTCCTAGGTCAGCCAGAACTTGGTTCTTGGCTGGATTTCTTGCTGATCTTCTGGGGAAGGGGCCTGCTATAGTGATTTTCAAGTGTTTTTGCCCCAGGCGGAATTGCACCGCCCTTACCAGGGGCCAGGCTACATTATCCGCTCAGGTTCGCTTTTGGGAGCTATTTTTCCCTGAGTGCTTTCTGTAGAGTTCTGGTGGATGGGAATGAAAATGGCAGCCTCCCAGTCTCTGGCCAGAGGAACTGAGAGCTCGGGGCCCCACTCCTCAGTGGGCCCTTGGAGAAAAGCGTTCAATCACTCCTGCCTCCCTGGCCTCTGGCTGCGCTCTGATCTCACCCAGCCTGTGACTGAGTGTCTCTGTCTCTGGTGCACAGTACCACCTGGAGTCTCCAAACCCCACAGATCCCTGCACTCTTCCAGGGGAGTCTTCCCAGATCTTGTGGGATCCCTGCTCACATAGCTTTGGTCGATGACATGGATCACGGTTTAAGGTAACCCCAAGCTGAGAGCTCACTCCAATACCGGCGAGCTCTGCTACACTCAGACACCCCTGATCCTCCTGTGACCCCATGGGACCTGAGACCATGCGCTCCCCATGTGGGCTTCACCCTGGCTTGGCTTAGCTAAGTCCCCAGTCCCAGGAAAGCCTCCCCTGTGCTAAGGCAGAGAGAGTGCAGCGGAGAAAACCAGGTCTTGGTCCCTAAGCTGCAGCGAGCCTGAGAATGCAGAGGTTCTGGCTGCTGTGAGGGGATGGGAGCCATGCTGGTTGGCAGAAGGCATGAGACCTACTACAAAGCCTGAGATACATGCGCATGTCCCTCATGCTCCCCTGAGAGAGTTTCAAAGGGGCTCTTTGACCCGCGCCATTGTTTCAAAGACTAAGCTGCATGCCCCAAACTCTCCTCTGACAGAAGTGCGCAAAAGCCCAGCCCGGTGCGGTGCTCTCGGTGCTCTCGGACCTGAGCCACGTTCTCAGTGCCTGAGACTCGAAGGACCCATAGCCGCCCCTGAAAGAGGTGCAAGCAAGCCGGGCACTCTTAGACCTAGCAAGACCAGGCACTCCCAGCCTGGGCCAGCGGGAAAATCTCAGTGTGTGATTGCTGCTTGGAACCTCTCTGGCAGTCCAGAGCTCCTAGACAGCCACCACTGTCTTAGCTTTGGGTACAAGCAAAAGATCCTGCACTCTCCAGGGTCTGCAACTTGGAACCTGCTCTGCCAGCAGCCAAGGGGGAACTTTTTTAGGCTCTGCACCCAGACTGAGGCTTCTCTCTGAGAGGGAGATCAGGGTGCAGTTTGTTTTCCTTTAAAACTACAAAAACCATCAAAGGCAATCAAGGTGAGAGAAAAAAAAAAGTGAACAAACATAAAAAGCACCAGAAAACAAAAGCATGAAAAAAACCAGTTTACTCAGAGCCCACCCCCTTGAGGGGGGCAGGAGGACTTAATTCAGGAAACATCATTGACTGACAATCCACATGGCAGGCCTCTCCCCCAGAAAACAAACCAAGAAAAAAAAAAAAAAAGGACTACAAGAGAACAACCACTACTTCATAGGAAAACTTGTATTGTTCACTCGTTCCCACTATTCCGGTTCATTTTTTTTTTAAACATAGGTAATTTTTTTAACCTATTTACCATCACAGTGAGCTGTACAGTACATCAAATTCCATAATCCCCTTCTAAACTGAACTTTTTGATACATACACCAATCTTTTTCTTTTGCATTTTTAGTTTTTGAATTCCTTTTTTAAAAATTTTAGTTTAGTTTAGTCTAGTTTATTCCTTTTTATTTTTATCCTCTAATATTCATAGAGAGTTAAAATTCAAAGTAATCCCCTTTCCCCAATCAATACTACCCCTATAGGTAAACAAATTTTTAATCCCCTTTATCTTAGGAAAGTTGAGTCCTTTAACAAAGATCTCAAGATACATCCAGGAAAAATCAAAACAACCTTCCTCACACACACTGAGAATTTATAAGAACTCTCCCATCTTCTTCTTCCACCAGTGTTTCTGTGTTTTTGTGTTTGTCCTGATAGTATATAAATCTTACACTTGGGGTTCTTTTTGACGAGGTTCTTCCTTTGTTTGCATATATATATTTTTTCTCATGTCATATACTTGTATCAGTCTTT
This sequence comes from Mustela nigripes, assembly GCF_022355385.1. Classification (NCBI taxonomy): domain Eukaryota; kingdom Metazoa; phylum Chordata; class Mammalia; order Carnivora; family Mustelidae; genus Mustela; species Mustela nigripes. The sequence goes on from NC_081569.1 coordinate 144,910,573, forward strand.
TTGTCTCTTTTTGTTTATCTACTTCATAAACCTTACCTTGGGGCCCATCTGGGCTGAACCTTCTTTTTCATCTTCCCTTTCTTTCCTGTCTCTCTCTCTCTCTTTTTTTCTTTTCTTTTTCTTTTGCTTTTCTTTTGTCTCTCGTTTGGGTGGGGAATCCTGATTGCTCAGAAGTGTTCCAGGGTGCACCTTGACTGCACCACAGTTGAGACATCCAGCTACATCTGTTCAGGCATCTCCCACCAAAATGAGTAGTAGGAGGAATGCCCAACAGAAGAAAAATTCAGAGGATGGACCTTCTTCAACAGAGCTAATGGCTACCAACATAGACAATATGTCGGAAAGTGAATTCAGGCTAGCAATTATCCAGGCAATAGCTAGGTTGGAGAAAGCCATGGATGACCAAACGGAATTGATTAGGGCTAAACTGAAAGCGACCAAAGATGATGTTCACAATGTTAGGGCTGAGCTGAAAGCTACCAGGCAAGAGGTTCACAATGCTCTCAATGAGTTGCAATCTAATCAAAACTCTCTCAAAGCTAGGGTAACTGAGACAGAAGATAGAATTAGTGATCTGGAGAACAAACAGATAGAGAGAAAGTATCAGGAGGAAACCTGGAACAAACAGCTTAGAAACCACGAAAACAGAATCAAGGAAATAAATGATGCCATGAAGCATTCCAACATCAGAATTATTGGAATCCAAGAAGGGGAGGAGAAAGAAAGAAGTCTAGAAGATATAGTGGAACAAGTCCTTCATGAAAAATTTCCCAATCTCACAAATGGAAACAACGTTCATGTACTAGAGGCTGAAAGATCTCCACCCAAGATTATACAACCCAAAAAAAAAAAAAAAAAAAACACGACACCTGATAGTCAAATTGAGGAATTATAATTGTAAGTATAATATCTTGAAAGCCGCCAGGGCAAAGAGGCTCCTTACTTAGAGAGGGAAGCCCATCAGAATAACATCAGACCTGTCCACAGAGACCTGGCAAGCCAGAAAAGGCTGGCAAGATATATTCAGGGCACTAAATGAGAGAACATGCAGCCAAGAATACTTTATCCAGCAATACTGACATTCAAAATGGATGGAGAGATAAAGAGTTTCCAAGACAGGCAAGGCTTAAAAGACTATGCAACCACCAAGCCGACACTACAGGAAATATTAAGGGGGGTTCTATAAAAGAGGAAAAGTCCTAAGAATAGCATTGAACAGAAATATAGAGACAGTCTACAGAAAGAAAGACTTCAAAGGTAACACGATGTCAATAAA
>NC_081569.1:144911948-144912930 GCF_022355385.1 Mustela nigripes
ATCCTAAGAATAGCATTGAACAGAAATATAGAGACAGTCTACAGAAAGAAAGACTTCAAAGGTAACACGATGTCAATAAAAACGTATCTATCAATAATCACTCTCAATGTGAATGGCCTAAATGCGCCCATAAAATGGCACAGGGTTGAAGATTGGATAAAATGCCAGGACCCATCCATATGTTGTCTACAAAAGACCCATTTGAACCTAAAGATACACCCAGAATGAAAGTGAAGGGGTGGAGAAGTATCTTTCATGCCAATGGGCCTCAAAAGAAGGCTCGGGTAGCGATTCTCCTATCAGATAAATTAGATTTTAAACTAAAGACTGTAGTCAGAGATACAGAAGGACACTACATAATCCTTAAAGGGACTATCCACCAAGATGATCTAACAAATTTAAAATCTATGCTCCCAATATGGGAGCAGCCAATTACTTAAGAAAACTGTTAATCAAGATAAAGAGTCATATTGATATGAATACACTAATCATAGGAGATCTTAACATGACTCTCTCAAGGATAGACAGATCATTGAAGCAGAAAATCAATAAAGAAAGAAGAACATTGAATGACACATTGGACCAGATGGACCTCATAGATATATACAGAATATTCCACCCTACAACAGCAGAATACTCATTCTCAACTGTACATGGAACCTTCTCCAGAATAGACCACATACTGGGTCACAAATCAGGACTCAACCGATACCAAAAGACTGAGATGATTCCCTGCATATTTTCAGATCACAATGCTTTGAAACTGGAGCTCAATGACAAGGAAAAGTTCAGAAGGAACTCAAACACCTGGAAGCTAAAGGCCACCTTGCTTAAGAATGCTTAGCCAAACTATGGAAAGAACCTAGATGTCCATCAACAGATGAATGGATCAAGAAGATGTGGTATATATACACAATGGAATACTATGCAGCCATCAAAAGAAATGAAATCTTGCCATTTGCAACAACATGGATGGAACTAG
>NC_081569.1:144915930-144919446 GCF_022355385.1 Mustela nigripes
GGTGAGTGCTGTGAAGTGTGTAAACCTGGTGATTCACAGACCTGTACCCCTGGGGATAAAAATATATGTTTATAAAAAATAAAAAATTAAAAAAAAAAAAAAGAATGCTTGGATCCACCAGGAGATCAAAGAAGAACTGAAACAATTCATGGAAACCAATGAGAATGAAGACACTTCTGTCCAAAATCTATGGGATACAGCAAAGGCGGTTTTATGGGCGAAATACATAGCCATCCAGGCCTCCCTCAAAGAAATTGAAAAATCCAGAATACACCAGCTGTCTCTACACCTTAAAGAACTGGAGAATCAACAACAAATCAAACCAACCCCACACATAAGAAGCGAAATCATCAAGATTAGAGCTGAGATCAATTAGGTAGAAACCAGAGATAGAGTAGAACGTTATCAATGAAACTAGAAGCTGGTTTTCTTGAAAGAATCAATAAGATAAATAAACCATTGGCCACACTAATCCAAAAGAAAAGGGAGAAAGCCCAAATTCATAAAATTATGAATGAAAAGGGAGAGATCACAACGAACACCAAGGAAGTAGAAACAATCATCAGAAGTTATTATCAACAGTTATATGCCAATAAGCTAAGCAACCTAGATGACATGGATTCATTCCTGGAAAACTATAAACTCCCAAAATTGAAGCAGGAAGAAATCGACAACCTGAATAGACCGATATCTAGTAACTAGATTGAAGCAGTGATCAAACACTCCTAAAAAACAAGAGCCCAGAACCTGACGGATTCCCTGGGGAATTCTACCAAACTTTCAAAGAAGAAATAACACCTATTCTCCTGAAGCTGTTTCAAAAAATTGAAGCAGAAGGAAAACTTCCAGACTCTTTCTATGAAGCCAGCATTACCCTGATCCCCAAACCAGGCAATGACCCTACCAAAAAGAATTTCAGAACAATATCACTGATGAATATGGATGGTAAGATTCTCAACAAGATGCTAGCCAACAGGATGTAACAGAACATTAAAAAGATAAATCACCATGACCAGGTGGGATTCATCCCTGGGCTACAAGGATGTTTCAACATTCGCAAATCAATCAATGTGATACAAAAATTTAATAAGAGAAGAGAGGAGAACCACATGGTCCTCTCAATCAATGCAGAAAAAGCATTTGACAAAATCCAGCATCTGTTCCTGATTTAAATGCTTCAAAGTATAGGGATAGAGGGAACATTCCTGAACCTTATCAAATCTATGTATGAAAGTCCCACAGCAAATATCATCTTCAATGGGAAAAAGCTTGCAGCCTTCCCGTTAAGTTCAGGAACAAAACAAAAATGCCCACTTTCACCACTCTTGTTCAACATAGTATGAGAAGTTCTAGCAACAGCAATCAGACAACAAAGAGAAATAAAAGGTATCCAAATTGGCCATGAAGAAGTCAAACTCTCTCTCTTCGCAGATGACATGATTCTTTATATGGAAAACACAAAGGACTCTATCCCCAAACTATTAGAACTCATACAGCAATTCAGCATCGTGGCAGGATATAAAGTCAATGTACAGAAATCAGTGGCTTTCCTATACACTAGCAATGAAAATACAGAAAGGGAAATTAGAGAATCAATTCCATTTACTATAGCACCAGAACCATAAGATACCTGGGAATAAACCTAACCAAAGAGGTAAAGGATCTGCACTCGAGGAACTACAGAACACTCATGAAAGAAATTGAAGAAGATACAAAAAGATGGAAGACCATTCCATGCTCCTGGATCAGAAGAATAAACACTTTTAAAATGTCTGTAATGCCTAGGGCAATCTATACTTTTAATGCCATTCTGATCAAAATTCCACCGGTATTCTTCAAAGAGCTGGAGCAAATGATCTTAAAATTTGTATGGAATCAGAAGAGACCCCGAATCGCTAAGAAAGTGTTGAAAAACAAAAATAAAGTTGGGGGCATCACGTTACCTGATTTCAAGCTTTATTACAAAGCTGTGATCACCAAGACAGCATGGTACTGGCATGAAAACAGACACATAGATCAGTGGAACAGAGTAGAGTGCTCAGATATGGACCCTCAACTCTATGGTCAATTAATCTTCGACAAAACAGGAAAAAAATATACAGTGGAAAAAAGACAGTCTCTTCAATAAATGGTTCTGGGAAATCTGGGCAGCTATATGTCGAAGAATAAAACTCGACCATTCTCTTACATGGTACACAGATATAAACTCAAAATGGATAAAAGACCTCAACGTGAGACAGGGATCCATCAGAATCCTAGAGGAGAACATAGGCATTATTCTCTTCGATATGAGCCACAGCAACTTCTTTAAAGATATGTCTCCAAAGGCAAAGGAACAAAAACGAAAGTAAACTTTTGGGACTTCTTCTAAATCAAAAGGTTCTGCACAGCAAAGGAAACAGTCAAAAAAACAAAGAGGAACCCAAGGAATGGGAGAAGATATTTGCAAAAGACAGTACAGACCAAAGGATCTATAATGAACTCCTCAAACTCAACACACATGAAACAGACAGTCATATCAAAAAATGGGCACACAATATGAACAGACACTTCTCCAATCAAGACATACAAATGGCTATCAGACACACGAAAAAACGTTCATCATCACTAGCCCTCAGGAAGATTAAAATTAAAACCACATTGAGATATCACCTTACACCAGTTAGAATGGCCAAAATTAACAAGACAGGAAACAACATGTGTTGGAGGGGATGTGGAGAAAGGGGAACCCTCTTCCACTGTTGGTAGGAATGCAAGTTGGTGCAGCCTCTTTGGAGAACAGTGTGGAGATTCGTCAAGAAATTAAAAATAGAACTTCCCCATGACCCTGCCATTGCACTCCTGGGTATTCATTCCAAAGATACAGATGTCATGAAATAAGTGCCATCTGTACCCCAATGTTTATAGCAGCAATGGCCACGGTTGCCAAACTATGGAAAGAACCAAGATGCCCTCCAATGGACAAATGGATAAGGAAGATGTGGCCCATATACACTATGGAGTATTATAACTCCATCAGAAAGGACAAATACCCAACTTTTGTAGCAACATGGACAGGACTGGAAGAGATTATGCTGAGTGAAATCAGTCAAGCAGAGAGAGTTAATTATCATATGGTTTCACTTATTTGTGGAGCATAACAAATATCATGGAGGACAGGGTGTGTTGGAGAGGATAAGGGAGTTGAGGTAAATTGGAAGGGGAGGTGAATCATGAGAGACTATGGACTCTGAAAAACAATTGAGGTATTTGAAGTGGTGGGGGGGTTGGAGGTTGGGGTACCAGGTAGTGGGTGTTACAGAGGGCACGGATTGCATGGAGCAGTGGTTGTGGTGAAAAATAATAAATACTGCTTTTCTGAAAATAAATAAATTAATTAAAAAAGAGAGAGAAGTCTAAGCCAAAATGGGCCCCAATGTAAGATTTATGAAGTATACAAACAACAAACAGAAAGAGTGACAAAAGTATTTGACACGAGAAGCTCATCAAAAAGAACTCAAAGTATAAGATTTATAT
>NC_081569.1:144919946-144980661 GCF_022355385.1 Mustela nigripes
TGCTTCTCCATCCCTTTGCTTTCAGTCTTGATGTATCTTTAGGTTCAAAATGGATCTCATGTAGACAACATATGGATGGGTCCTGTCTTTTTATCCAATCTGCAACCCTGTGTCATTTTATTGGCACATTTAAGCCATTCACATTGAGAGTGATTATTGAGAGATAGGTTTTTATTGACATCGTGTTACCTGTGAAGTCATTGTTTCTATACATTTTCCCCATATATTTCTCTTCAGTGATATTCTTGGGTTTTTTCCTCTTTTATAGAACCTCTTGTAATATTTCTTGGGATGCCAACTTGGTGCTCACATACTCTTAAAGCTTGCTGGTCTTGGAAGCTCTTTATCTCTCCATCCATTTGAATGTCAGTCTTGCTGGATAAAGTATTCTTGGTTCATGTTTTTCTCATTTAGTGTCCTGCATACATCTTGCCAGCACTTTCTGGCTTGCCAGTTCTCTGTGGACAGATCTGATGTTATTTGGATGGGCTTTCCTCTGTATGTAAGGAATCTGTTCCCCTACCTGCTTTCAAGATCTCCTGTCTAAAATTGTGATTCATCCTTTTCAAAGTCAGGTGTCTTGATGTCTTTCTAGATTCTATGATCTTGTGGGTACCCTTTATGCCTCTAAAACACCAATGATGCTTCCATTCACCAGATTGGGAAAAGTGTCATGGAGAATCTGTTCAGCTATATCTTCTGGTCTTGTTTCTTTCTCCTCCCTGTCAGGGACTCCAATAATTCGGACGTTGCAATATTCCATAGCATCATTTATTTCCCTATTTATTTCTGTTTTTTCCCCCATTTATTTCTGTTTTCATTGCTTCTAAGCTGTTTGTTCCAGTCTTCCTCCTGATTCTTTTTCTCTCTCTGTTGTCCTCAAGATCACTAATTCTATCTTCCGCCTTGATTACCCTATCTTTTAGAGAATTTAGATTAAATTGGAACTCATTGAGAGCATTGTTAGCATCAACCCTGGTGGCTGTCACTTCTGCCCTAAGCAATTACATCTTGTCATTAAAGGTTTTCTCTAACCTAGCTATTGCCTGGATAATTGTTAGCCTGGATTTCCTTTCTGACATAATGTCTATGTCCATATCCAATAGCTCTGAGAGAGAGGGACCAGTCTCTAAATTTTTCTTCTGTTGGGCATTCCTCCTTTTAGTCATTTTTGTGTGATGGCTGAATGGATGTGTTGCTGACTGTATCAACCATGGTGCAGGCAAGGTGCATTCTGGAATGCTTCTGAGTGATAGGGCATCCCCACCAATAAGAAAGGAAAAGGAAAATAAAGAGAAAGAGAGAGCCAGAAAAACCCAAACCAAATGGGCCCTAAAGGTAAGATTTATAAAGTATACAAACAGAAACAGACAAAAAGATGGGCAAATGTAAATGAGAAGAAAAGAAAAATGAAAATAAGTATTGAGCTAAAATGATCCCCAAGTAAAGATTATATACTACTAGGACAAAAACAAATACACAGAAACACTGACAGAAGAAAAATTTGGGAGAGTTGTTATAAATTCTCAGTGTGGGTGAAGATGGTTATTTTGATTCTTCCTGGATGTACGTTGCTATCTTTGTTAAAGGACTCAACTTTCCTGAGATAAAGGGGGGATAAAACTGGTTTACATATAGGGGTAGCATTGTTTGGGGGGAAGGGGATTACCTTATCTCTATATGGCTTTTCTCTATATTAATATTAAAAAAAAATAATAAAATAAATAAAAAGTAAAAAAAAATAGAAAAGCAAAAGAAAAATATAGGTATATTAACCAAAGAATTTCAGGTTAAAAGGCTATTATGAGCTTCCCTATGATGCTGCATAACAAATAGCAAGGAGAGTTAGGAGAAGGGAGTTGAGGAAACTTGGATGGGGAGATAACATGAAAGACTATGGACTCTGAAAAATAATCTGAGGGGTTTGAAGGGGCGGGGAAGTAGGAGGTTGGGGGAACCAGGTGGTGGGTATTGGAGAGGGCACAGATTGCATGGAGCACTGTGTGTGGTGCAAAAACAATGAATACTGTTACACTGAAAATAAATTAAAAACTAAAAAAAAAAAATGGGCAGAAGCTGTGAAGAGACACTTCTCCATAGGAGATATATGAATAGTCAACTGGCCCATGAGAAAGTGTTCATTCTCATTCATTAGCCATCAGGGAAATTCATATCAAAACCACACTGAGATACCACCTTTCACCAGTTAGAATGGCAGAAATGGAAAGGCATAAACAGTGAATCTCAGAACACTGAAAAAATAAAACTAAATTAAAAACAAATAAGTGACAAGGCAAGAAACAACCATGTTGGAGAGATTGTAGGGAAAGGGTTACCCTCTTTCACTATTGGTGGGAATGCAAGTTGGTGCAGCCTCTTTGGAAAACAGTGTGGAATTTCCTTAAGAAATTAAAAATAGAGCTACCATATGAACCTCCAATAGCACTACTGAATATTTACCCCAAAGATACAGATGTAGTGAAAAGAAGGGCCCTCTGTACCCCAATGTTTATAGCAACAATGGCCACAGTCAACAAACTGTGGAAAGATGCCCTTCAATGGACGAATGGATAAGGAAGATGTGGTCCATATACACTATGGAGTATTATGCCTCCCTCAGAAAGGATGAACACCCAACTTTGTATCAACATGGATGTGACTGGAGGAGATTATGCTGAGTGAAATAAGTCAGTAGAGAGAGTCAATTATCAGATGGTTTCACTTACTTAGGGAGCATAAGGAATAACATGGAGGACAGTGGTTGAAAGCGAGGAGAAGGGAGTTGGGGGAATATGCAGGGGAGACGAACCATGAGAGGGTGAAGAACAATCTGAGGGTTTTGAAGGGGCAGGGGGTGGGAGGTTGGAGGAGCCTGGTTGTGGGTATTATGGAGGGCACATATTGCATGGACCACTGGGTGTGGTGCATAAACAATGAATCTTGGAACAGTGAAAAAATAAAATTTAAAAATGTTTTATATCCGTGTGTGTGTGTGTGTGTGTGTGTGTGTGTGTGTTTGTAATCTTCAGACTCTGTATGCACACAAAATCCTAGTTCTGGTTCCCTCCTCTTTCCCACACTGTGATTAATATTGATACTGTGAATATTGTTCAAAATAGAGACAGTACCGTGGCTCTTAATTCTCTTGCTTTGGATTTTTTTAAAGATTTTATTTATTTATTTGACAGACAGAGATCACAAGTAGGCAGAGAAAGAGGAGGAAGCAGGCTCCCTGCTGAGCAGAGAGCCCGATGCGGGGCTCAATCCCAGGACCCTGGGATCATGACCTGAGCTGAAGGCAGAGGCTTAACTCACTGAGCCACCAGGCCCCCCTCTTGCTTTGGATTATTGATGCCTCTGTAGGCTCACATCCAGCATGAACTTTACACTGCTTCTAACAAGCTTGGACATTGTGCTGGGTGGTCCTCTGATTAACAGAGAGTGTAGCTGGGACTCCTGTAAGGTTCAGATGACACGCATGGAAATATTTATAATTCTTTGGTATTTTGGGACAGAACAAACCAGTGTAAGTGACACTGTCTTTTGTGCATGTTAGTATAGTTGTTGTCTCAAATCTCCAAGTCAGAGACTGAAGAGGAAGCACAGAATTATGTGTCCAGAGAGGCTCCCTTGGGGAAAAAGCTTGCAGGCATGGAGGAAACTTGCTCATATCCTCCAGCTGCACCTGGTCCTGGGGCTTAAGGACAGAACTGGAGAGTGCTGTGCACCCCCTGGAGGTCCAGATCCTGTCCTACAGTAAGGATTGTGTCTGGGCTCACACTGATGTCCTCTCACTGTGTCTCTTGCACAATAATACACAGCCGTGTCCTCAGCTCTCAGGCTGTTCATCTGCAGATACAGCGTGTTCTTGCCATTGTCTCTGGAGATGGTGAATCGGCCCTTCACAGAGTCTGCATAGTATGTGTTACTACCAGTATTGCTAATACTTGTGACCCACTTCAGCCCCTTCCCTGGAGCCTGGTGGACCCATCTCATCCAGTAGCTACTGAAGATGAATCCAGAGGCTGCACAGGAAAGTCTCAGGGACCCCCCAGGCTTCACCAGGTCTCCCCCAGACTCCACCAGCTGCACCTCACACTGGACACCTGCAGACACAAGACATCATGGTCAGAAAACTATCACACAGCCATGGTTTCTCTCACTCATATCCAGTCTCACACTCAAGGTCTCTTATTCTCTGAAAATTACCTTTTAAAAGAGCAACAAGGAAAACCCAGCCAAGCACAAGCTCCATGGTGAGTTTTCCTTATCCTGTCCTGATTAGTGAATGGGAACACCTGGAAGTATGGGGGCTGGGGCTCCTCTCCCAGCTGCAGGGTTAGGCTTGGGCTGCTTTAATCAGCAGTGCAAAGGCCCTATTTGCATGTCCTCTGAGTATATATTCATCTTGGGGTCTATATGAACAGAGAGGGCAGTCACCAGAGCAAGTGTGATTGCATTTGATTTCGTGATATTAACAGCTTTATGGAAAATAAGATTTTTTATATGATTTTCCAGAGCACAGGCTTAACCTTTTTTTTTTTTTTTTGACAGCAAATTATATTTTATTAGTGTTCTCCACTGAGCCTTACATAGTGCCTACTACACAGGAGATTCTAAGAAATTACAGCTATAGTAATTTTTCAACACTTTTATTTAATCTGGCTTTATTCTACCCATCCTTTCCCTGTTTTATTTTATTATATATATATATTTTTTGTTTTATTTTATTTTTTTATAAATTAATTTATTAATTTATTTATTTTCAGAAAAACAGTATTCATTATTTTTTCACCACACCCAGTGCTCCATGCAATCTGGGTGGTGGGTATTATGGAGGGCACAGATTGCAGGCTTAACCTTTGTATGCTACCTTTTTTCACATGCACAGAAATCTTTAGGCGTAGATTTCAGGTGATTCCATTAAGAGACGTGAGTGTATACCTAGAATTTTAGATGGTTTTTGAGGAGTCTAGAGTATGTACAGGGTAAGAGCGACCCCATGATCTTTTATGTGCTCCTCCCACAGGATGTACTGCATCCATGGACCACCTGCAGGACAGAATGTCAGGCTCATGAGGAATGTGGAACCCCACCTGTAATGGGGACAGGATGATTTTGCTTGTTCTAGAGATTACCTGAAATAAAGATAGAATCATGGTTCATGGAGTTGCATTTTCCAGTTTCTAATATTTTGTTATTTCTGCATTTGGCCAGAGTCATCTCTATGGTTATTGGCAATAGACTTGATGAGTGTACATGGCACTCAGGGTTTGTGTGGACCTGAACAGAGGCCAGCTGACATCAGTGCTCAAAGTGAAGAATGTGTAACATATGTGCTTATGTTTATATGGGTGGAGGTGGGATTCTAGGCAACAGACATTTGGGGTGCCGAGGAGCCTCTGATGGTGTGGACATTACCAACGACAACTCTGGCTGGATAGTAGGTCGTATTCCCTGGTTAGTGTAGAGACCCATTAGAAAAAGTATTGAAGACAACTAAAGAGTGAAAATGTCAACAGGTAATGTGGGTGCCGTTGAGTGTTTCCAGTATTGAGCACAGCATGTGGACCCTACCATCATGACCCCAGGAGGAGTCACAGATGCAGGTGGGTTTTAAGTCAGGACACGGGTTAACAACAGAACATTCAGTGACAGGTGCATACCTCATGGCAATCAGTATAACACAACTTTGTAAGGTGATTCTCAGATTCCAATTTCCCTGGGTGGTCACATCCACAACTTCTGGAAAGGTTAAAAAACAACAACAACAGAATCTTTAAAATAAAATTCCACAGTCTCAGAAACCCTGTCTCCTATGTGTCCACTGTGTCTATTTCACAGCGTCCAGGATAGCCAGCTGGGTAGTCCCATCTGCAGGAGGGAACATGTAGGAACCACCCTTGAACCTTACTAAAGGACCTTACCAGTACTTCTCACAACAAATACAGCAGGGGAACTCCAGAGCATCAATGCTTGGGTTCATGTGTCACAAATGTCTTTGTCTGCTCCAGCTGCTGTAACAATGTACATGGACTGGGTGGTTTTAAATAACAGACACTCATTTCTCCCAGTTCTGTAGCATGGGAAGTCCTAGGTCAGGGGCAGACAGCTTTGACGTCTGGAGAGCACCCACCTTCTAATCCATCCTTTCCTTGTCACCTCACATAGGGTCACAGTGCAGGGAGCTTTCCCAGTCCTGGTATATAAGGGCCCTAATCTCACCATGAGGCTGCACTCTCTTGACCTGAATGCTTCCCTAAGGCCCCACCTTTTCCTCATATCACATTGTCCTTATGTTTCAACCTGTGATGGCAGAGGTCACACACACTGAGCATATCTCAGCAATGGAAAGATCAGTTAGTTATTCCCAGAAGGTAGAAGGCTCCTCCCAACCAGCATCTCAACCTGAGATTTCTCAAGGACCCAGCAGAAGCTTCTGGTCTGTGCAAGCACACAGTGAACACAAGAACTTCAGAACCAGTTGGTGACCTTGGGAGAGTGGCCAGCTTTCCTCTTAGACACTGGTTAAGACCTCAGTCCATCTCTATTATCATTTTATAATTTGTGCTTTTCCCCTGTGACATTCTTTTCATTTACAAAGGATTCAGACTGTTTTCTACTTAGACTGGTGATTTTTCGCTTTTGTTCTCCAAGTTTTCATATTTTTCAGTGGAAATAGTCATTATAATCTATCCTTGATTATTGCCTACTCGCACCTTAACCTTCATCCCTCCCTCTTCTCACACCCCACACTTGGTAAATCTAACAAGAACCCCTGGGTTCTCCCTCCTTGGTCAGTTTAGGAGACTGCCTCTACACAAGATGCTCCATTGAATAAAAATAATAAATTTTTAGATTCTCTCTCATGATAGTGCACTTGTATGTGTGTGTGTGTGTGTGTGTGTGTGTGTGTGTGAGAGAGAGAGAGAGAGAGAGAGAGAGAGACAGACAGACAGACAGATCTTCAGACCACTTTTACACAATGTCCTCATGGGTTTCTCTCTGCTTTCACATGCTTCAACAGTATTCATGCTCTGAGCCTAGTTCCAGATAGTGACCCTCTCACTGGTATTTTTTTCACTTTCCTTATTTTTTTGTTGCCTCTATAGCTTCATGGCCAGGTTTCACTTTATGCTGTTTCTAGAAAACTTGCACATTGAGCTGGGTGGTCCTTGTATACACAGTGAGTGCAGCTGGGACTCCTGAAAATGTTCAGAATATGTGCATGTAGATATATGTAATTCATTCATATTTAGGGACAGGAACAAATACGTGCAAGTGACACTGACTTTTGCACTTGTTAGTATAGTTGATTTCCTAACTTCTTACATCAGAGAGTGAAGAGGAAGCATGGAATCAGGTGTGTAGAGAGGCTCCCCGGGAGAAAGTACTCCATGGAAAGAAAACCACAGCCCCTGACAGGAAACCTGCCCATTTCCTCCATCAACATCTGCTCATGTTGTTTAAAGACAGAATTGTAGTGTGCACCTGCTGTTGTTCCGCACTCCCTTCTATAGTGTGGTTTGTGTTTGGGCTCACACTGATGTCCCCTCACACTGGGATTCACACAGTGTTTTATACAGCCATTTCCTCAGTTCTCAGGCTGTTCTTCTGCAGATACAGCGTGTTCTTGCTGTCATCTCTGTAGCTGGTGACTCGGCCCTTCACAGAGTCTGCGTAGCTTGTGCTACTTCCATCGTTGCTATGTGAGACCCACTGCAGCCCCTTCAGTGGAGCCTGGAAGACCCAACTCATGGCATTACTGCTGAAGGTGAATCCAGAGGCTGCACAGGAGAGTCTCAGGGACACACCAGGCTTCACCATGTCTCCCCCAGAATTCAACAGCTGCACCTCACACTGGATACCTGCAGGCCCAAGACATCCTGGTCAAGAATCTGTCACACTTCCACTATTTCTTTCACTACTATCCACTCACATACTCAATGTCTTTTTTTTCTCTATGAATAACATGTGATGCAGGTACCCACTTGTCATGATTTTATGGGTGGATACATCCACACTGCAATAGAGAGAGGCTTTGTGAGTGTCCAAGAGCACACAGCAGGCAAGTGCGAGACCATGTCTGGGCCTGTGCTCCCCACCATGGGACTTTCCTGTTTACCTGAACCACTCCAGGTCAGAGTTGATCTTATGCAGTGAGGTCTGCAATGTTCCTGAGTTTCAAGATTAGTAAATAGACGGAATGGTGGAAACCCACTCTGTCTGTCTCAGAATCTTGGAGACACTGACAATCCTAGGGAGAGACTCATAGAGTGGATGCAGACACTGGGTTTTCAAAAACTACAAGGAGCATTTATACATAATCTTTTTTATTAAATTGATTTATTTATTTTCAGAAAAACAGTATTCATTATTTTTTCACCACACCCAGTGCTCCATGCAATCCGTGCCCTCTATAATACCCACCACATGGTACCTCAACCTCCCACACCCCCACCACTTCAAACCCCTCAGATTGTTTTTCAGAGTCCCTAGTCTCTCATGGTTCACCTCCCCTTCCAATTTTCCCCAATTCCCTTCTCCTCTCTAACATCCCTTGTCCTCCATGATATTTGTTATGCTCCACAAATAAGTGAAACCATATGATAATTGACTCTCTCTGCTTGACTTATTTCACTCAGCATCATCTCTTCCAGTCCCGTCCATGTTGCTACAAAAGGTGGGTATTCCTCCTTTCTGATGGAGGCATTATACTCCATAGTGTATATGGACCACATCTTCCTTATCCATTCACCCGTTGAAGGGCATCTTGGTTCTTTCCACAGTTTGGTGACCGTGGCCTTTGCTGCTATAAACATTGAGGTACCAATGGCCCTTCTTTTCACGACATCTGTATCTTTGGGGTAAATACCCAAGAATGCAATTGCAGGGTCATAGGGAAGTTCTATTTTTAATTTCTTGAGGAATCTCCACACTGTTCTCCAAAGAGTCTGCAGCAACTTGCATTCCCACCAACAGTGTAAGAGGGTTCCCCTTTCTCCACATCCTCTCCAACAGAGGCAGGACATGGGAGGCAATTGTTACTGGACATGCTTCCCATGAGGTGTGGATGCAGATGAGCTAGGAAGAGCAGCTGGGGTGTGAAGTCCTAACCATGTGGCACTGCATTGTGAATCATGAATATTTTATTTTTATAATATTCAAAGATTTCATTTATTTATTTATTTATTTGTTTGTTTGTTTGTTTGTTTATTAATGAGAGAAGGAAGATACTCGAGGGCCCATTTTGGCCTCTCTATTCTGTTCCACTGATCTATATGTCTGTTTTTCTGCCAGTACCATGATTTCTTGACGATCTCAGCTTTGCACTGTGAGGGTTCCACCTTTGGTTTTCTTTCTTTCTTTTCTTTTTTTTTTTTTTTAAAGATTTTATTTATTTATCTGACAGAGATCACAAGTAGGCAGAGAGGCAAGCAGAGAGAGAGAGAGGAGGAAGCAGGCTCCCAGCAGGGAGCCTGATGCGGGACTCGATCCCAGGACCCTGAGATCACGACCTGAGCCGAAGGCAGCGGCCTAACCCACTGAGCCACCCAGGCGCCCTTTCTTTCTTTTTTTAATTTATTTTTTATTTTATTATTTAAGCTTTATTTTATTTTTTCAGTGTTCCAAAATTCATTGTTTATGCATCACAGCCAGTGGTCCATGCAATACGTGCCCTTCTTAATATCCACCACCAAGCTCCCCTGTGATTTGGGGCCATTTCTGGCTCCATACAGATTATAGGGTTGTTTTCTCCCAGCTCTGTGGAATATGTTGATGGTATTTTTATAGAGATTACATTGAATATGTAGATGCTCTGTGCAGCATAGACATTTTAACACTTTATTTTTCTATTCCATGAGCATGGAATATTTATCCTTCTCTTTGTGTCTTCCTCAGTTCGTTTCACAAGGGTTCTGTAGTTTCTAGAGTACAGATGTTTTACTTCTTTGGTTAGGTTTATTTCTAGGTGTCTTATTGTTTTGTTGCAATTGTGAATGGGATCAATTTATTATCTCCTCTTTCTTAAATCACATTTTTAATTTATAGAAGTACCACTGATCTCTGTGCATTGATTAAATATCCTGCCATGTTGGTCAACTTCTGTATAAAATCTAGCAATGTTGGGGTGGAGTCTTTTTGGTTTTCCACAGAAAGTATCATGTCATCTGCAAAGAGAGAGAGTTTGACTTCTTGTATGCCTACTTGAATGCTTTTTATTTCTTTTTGTTGTCTGATTGCTGTGGCTAGGACTTCTAGTACTATGATGAACAATAGTGGTAAAAGTGGGCATCCATGTTGTGTTCCTGACCTTAAGGGAAAAGCTCTCAGTTTTTCTACATTAAGAATGATATTTCCCGTAGCTCTTTGTAGATGGTTTTTATTCTGTTGAGGTATGTTCTTTCTATCCCTATACTTTGATGAATTTTAATCAGGAAAGGATGCTGTATTTTGTCAAATGCTTTCCCTATTGAATTGAGAGGGTTAAAAGGTTCTTCTCTCTTTTTTTGTTAAAGTGATCTCTTACGTTGATTGATTTGCAAAGAATGAGCTACCCTTACACACCAGAGATAAACCCCACCTGGCCCTGGTGAATATCCTTTTAATATACTATTGGATAGAGCACTGGGTTTGGTGCATAAACAATGAATCTTGGAACACAGAAAAAATAAAATAAAATTAACGTGTTAAAAAAATAAAAGTAGTGACTCCCCCCCCTAAAAAACACCTAAGAAATAAATGGTGAATTAAAAAATGAATGTACTGTTGTATCCTTTTGGTCAGTACCTTTGTGAGTATTTTGGCAATCATGTTTGGCATTCATTGGTCTGTAATTATTTTTGTTGGGGCCATTGTCTGGTTTTGAGATCAGTGTAATGCTGGCATCACAGAAGGAGTTCAGAAGTTTTCCTTTCATTTTTTGAAACCGTTTCTGTGGGATGGATACGATTTCTTCCTTGAGTGTTTGGCAGAATTCCCCTGGAAGTTATCTGGCCCTGGACTCTTGTTTTTGATTACTGCTTCAATGTCCTCCTGGCTGAGTGTCTGCTCATATATTATACTTCCTCCTGTTTCAGTATTGCTACTTTATTAGTTTTGAAGAATGCATCCATTTCTTCCAGACTGCCTAATTTATTGGTATATTGTGATTCATAGTGTGTTCTAACAATTGTTTGTATTTTATTGGTATTCATAGTGAACAAAACTAAGAGTAAACCCAGGGAATGGGAGGAGATATTTGAAATTACATTACAGATAAAGGGATGGTATTGAAGATCTCTGCAGAAGCTTTTGATCTTGATGAAGTCCCAAAAGTTTAACAACATATGGATGGGTCCTGTCATTATTTCCAATCTGCAACCCTGTGCCATTTTACAGGTGCATTTAGGCCATTCACGTTAGAGTGATTATTGAGAGATACATTTATATTGACATCATGTTATCTGTGAAGTCTTTGTTTCTATAGATTGTCTCCGTAAATTTCTGTTCAATTATATTCTTGGTGATATGGGATCGGGAGGGAGACAAGCCATAAGAGACTTTTTTTTTTTAAAATCATGTAATTTAAAAACAAATTTTATTTAATTTTTAAAATTTCGGTGTTTCAAAATTCATTGTTTATGCACCACACCCAGTGCTCCATGCAGTACATGCCCTCCTTAATACCCTCTACCAAGCTCAGCCACCTTCTCACCCCCTCCCCTCCAAAACCCTCAGTTTGTTTCTCAGAGTCCACAGACTCTCATGGTTTGTCTCCCCCTCCAATTTCCCCCAACTCACTTCTCCTCTCCACGTCCTGATGTTCTCTGTGTAATTCCTTACATTCTACTAATGGAAACCATGTGATAATTGGGTGTCTCTGCTGGACTTAATTCACTCAGCATAATCTCCTCCAGTCCTGTCCATGTTGCTACAAAAGTTGGGTATTCATCCTTTCTGATGGAGGCATCATACTCCATAGTGTATATGGACCACATCTTCCTTATTCATTCATCTGTTGAAGGTCATCTTGATTCTTTCCACAGTTTGTTGACTGTGGCCATTGCTGCTATAAACAGTGGGGTACAGATGGCCCTTTTTTTCATTACATCTGTATATTTGGGGTAAATACTCAGTAGTGCAATTCAGGGTCTTAGGGAAGCTCTACTTTCAATTTCTTAAGGAATCTCCACACTATTCTCTAAAGTGGTTGCCACAACTTGCATTCCCACCAACAGTGGAAGAGGGTTCCCCTTTCTTCACATCCTCTCCAACACATGTCGTTTCCTGTTTCTTAATTTTGCCCATTGTAACTGGTGTAAGGTGGTATATCAATGTGGTTTTTATTTGAATCTTCCTTATGGTTAGTGACGATGAACTTTTTCTCATGTGTGTGATAGCCATTTGTATTCCTTCATTGGAGAAGTGTCTGTTCATGTGTTTTGCCCATTTTTTGACGTGATTATCTGTTTTGTGTGTTTTGAGTTTGAGGAGTTCTTTACATATCTTAGATATCAGCACTTTGTCTGTACCATCAATTGCGAATATCTTCTCCCGTTCTGTGGGTTGCCTCTTTGTTTTGTTGACTCTTTCCTTTGCTGTGCAGAAGCTTTTGATCTTGATGAAGTCCCAAAAGTTTATTTTTGCTTCTTTTTTCCTTTGCCTTTGGAGACATGTCTTTTTTTTTTTTAAGATTTTGTTTTTATTTATTTGAGACAGAGATCACAAGAAGGCAGAGAGAGAGAGAGAGGAGGAGGAGGAGGAGGAAGCAGGCTCCCCG
This sequence comes from Mustela nigripes, assembly GCF_022355385.1. NCBI lineage: Eukaryota > Metazoa > Chordata > Mammalia > Carnivora > Mustelidae > Mustela > Mustela nigripes. The sequence goes on from NC_081569.1 coordinate 144,932,710, forward strand.
CTGAGCAGAGAGCCTGATGTGGGGCTCGATCTGAAGACCATGATCATGGATTGGAAGAATAAACATTGTTAAAATATCTATACTGCTCAGAGCAATCTATAGTTTCTGTGCCATCCTGATCAACATTCCACTGGCATTTTTCAAAACAAGGACTTTAAACGAGACACTAGATTAGACTGATTTCTTATTTTATGCTTTAAAGTTTTTTATTTAAATTTAGTTTAGTTAACACACAGTGCATTACTGGTTTCAGAGTTAGAATTTATTGATTCATCAGTTGGATGTAGCACCTAGTACTCATTTCATCAATTGTCCTCCTTAATGTCCCTCATCCAGTCACCACCCTCCCCCCAGCCACTCATAGTTTAAAACAAAATTTTAAGTATAATTTCAGGATTTGGATTGGAGAATGTTCCTCCTAGAATTCTAGCTTTATTTATTAATTTATTTATTAATTTATTGTCACAACATATCTGCTTAAATTCCTTTTTAAATTATGTTCAGCTATCCACCCTCTATATATCATTCATTTTTGATGTAGTATTCAACCATTCACTGTTTGTATGTAACTCCCACTGTTCCTCCCAGCGTGTGCCCTTATCACCCATCCCAACGTTACCCCATCCAAAACCCTCTTTGTTCCCCAGAGAAACATTTTGATTTATGATTCTATGTACTTGGAGCTTTCTCTTTTCTTTTTGATAAATCTAGGCAGAGGTTTCTCAATTTCATTTTATTTTTTTCCAAAGAATCAGACTTTTTTTTTAAATCTGTTCTGTTATTTTTTTGTTTTTATATCATTTATTTCTGCTCTAGTCTTTAGTATTTTCTTCCTTCTGCTCTATTTAGGCTTCAGTCATTTTACTTTCTCTAGCTCCTTCAGGTGTAATGTTAGGTGGTATCTTTTAGATTTTTCTTGCTTCTTGTGGTCTTCTTGTATACTGTGTATTTCTGTCTTAGAACCACCTTTGTTGCAGAATAACGAGGGGAAAGTGATGAAGGTTTTGTACTCTTGCATGTGTGTGTGTGTGTGATGTTCAGGCTCCACATCCACACCACACATTGTGCAGGTCCCACTGCTTTCCAATATTGTCAGTAACATTGATGCTCTGAGCTCTGTTTAAGACAGTGACACTCCCTCCCCCCAAAGACCCTTTCTTTCTTTCTTTCTTTCTTTTTTTAGACCCTTTCTTTTTTTACTTTGGACTTTTGATGCCTCTGTGGTCTCCTGTCTAGCATGCATTTTATGCTCCTTGTATGAAGTTTGTACATTGAGCTGAGTGGAACTATGATGCATACAGAGTGCCTCTGGGATTACTGTAAAAGCTCAGTTGATGAGCATCAAGATATTTGTGATTCATTGGTATTTAAGGACAGGGATAAACAATGTGAGTGGTTCTGTATTTTGTGCATTTTAGTATATTTTTTTCCCACTAGAACAAATTTTGAAAGTCAGAGAGTGAAGAGGTAAGCTCAGAATCATGTGTGCAGAGAGGGCCCTGAGGGAAAGTGTTCTCTGGAGAGGAATCGCTAGATCCTGACAGGAAACCTGCCCACAACCTCCATTGGCATCTGCTCCTGGGATTAAAGACAGAACTAGTGAGTAGCGTGCACTCCCTGGTGGTCAAGATACCGCCCCCCCAACAGTGAGGTTTGTGTCTGGGCTCACACTGAGCGCCCCTCACTGTGTCCTTCTCACAATAATACAGGGCTGTGTCCTTGGCTCTCAAGCTGTTCATCTGCAGATACAGAGTGTTCTTGCCATTGTCTCTGGAGATGGTGAATCGGCACTTCACGGAGTCTGCATAGTATGTGATACTTCCCTCATAGTTAATACTTGCCACTGCAGCCCCTTCCCTGGAGCCTGGCGGACCCAGCGCATGGCATAGCTACTGAAGGTGAATCCAGAGGCTGCACAGGAGAGTCTCAGTGACCCCCCAGGCTTCACCAGGTCTCCCCTAGACTCCACCAAATGCACTTCACTCTGGACACCTGCAGACACAAGACATCCTGGTCAGGAAACTGTCACACACCCATGGTTTCTTTCACTCATATCCACTCACATTCTCAACATCTCTTGTTCACCATGAATTACCTTTAATAGAGCAACAAGGAAAACCCAACCAAGCACAGACTCCATAGTGAGTTGCCTGTGTTCTATCCTGAGTACTGACTGGAACACCTGTGTATCCCGGGCCTGGCGCTCCTCTCCCAGCTGCAGAGTCTTGGCTGTGCTGGTTAAATCAGCAGAAGGAAGGACTTATTGTCATGTCCTCTGGCTATATATTCAGCTTGGTTATCTATTCTGACAGAGAGGCAGTGACCCAAGCAGTTGTGAATGCCTTTAATTTAGTGCTAATGACCAATTTTGAAAAAAAAAAAGTTTTTTTTTTTATTATATAACCTTTCAGTAGGTATGCTTGGGTATGTAAGGTGTCCATGAATATATATGGGTTGAGAATGACCCCAGGATCCAGGTCAGTGCTTCCCCTACAGGAGGTGCTGCTCCCAACCGTGAATCATCTGCAGGACAGAGTGTCAGGCTATGAGGAATGTGGAACCCATCCTGTAATGGGGATGGATTGATTTTGCTTATTGTATACTTTATCATAAATACAGAGAAAATCAGCATTTTGTAGGTGTATTTTCATATCTTTAACATTCACTCCCTCTGCGTCCCTCCAGAATCACCTTTGTTATGACCTATAATAAGTTTGATGTGTATACTTGACACAAGATCAATGGCCCACATATGGAGTGTGTGATATGATAAACACAGGAGTCACAATCAACATTATTGAGAGTGAGTGCATCAATTCTCCCTAAAACTTCCAGCATTTCCCCCTGGAATTTCTTCTTCTCTTTCCCTTGTTTACCCTGTCCCTACTAGCTATTGTTCTTTCTCAGGTCACCTTATACTGGCTTTAATTCTGTAGAGTTCATGAATGAGACATTGTACTCTATGTATTTTCTCTCTAGGGCTTCTTTGCCCCAGAATTGATCCTTGTGGATACAGTCTTCCTGCTGTCTGTATCAGGAATTGCTGGTTTTAATGACTGACAGCTCTGAAGGCAGCAGTTGGAAGCACCAGCTGGAGGAAGATCTGAAAGAACAGAAAGAAGCCACTTGCTTCAGCCTCACCCACACACCCTCTTGACCCAGGAGTTCTTTGTTCCAAAGAAGAGAAGAACTCCCTTGGTGTTTAGGAACTGATTCTGCTGACTGTGGAGAAGAGAACTAAAGGCAGCAAGAGGTGGACCAGAGAAGGTTGAGTTAGAAGCTCAGAAAGACCTGCCCATGGAAGACATGAGGCACCAGGAGGAAGCACAGCATGGGAGGAGCTGCCCTCCTGCAGAAGAAACCTGTGCAGGAACAAATCCGACACTCAGGCACTGGCCTGTGGATGTCATGTCAAGTGGCCAGCCTCTGTCTAGGCCCATAACTCCCACATTCTCCACTCAGCTCCACTGCTAACCTCAGCTGTGAGCTGCAGTCACCACCTGGGAACAACAGCTGCTCTTTGCCTCAAACCAGGAGCTTTCTTTCCTTGTCACCAGTGCTTGGAGAGGACCCATTTCTGCAGCCACACGTGCCCACACCCCCACAGAGTGTACCTGACATGTGTGGAATCTTGTTTTTTTTTTTGTTTTGTTTTGTTTTGTTTTGTTTTGAGAATTGTTTTCCTGCATTACTGAGGCTCAGTAGGAGGCTTGAGACATGTGTGTCTTCTGCTGACTCCAGGTACATAACTTACTTTGAGCCTTTGTGGACCTTGTCTGTAGGTATTAACTGTGACTAGAATGTAGTCTCTTTATCAAAACAGTGCAAATTTATTGCTACTCTGCACCCTCCTGGTTTTCTATTTTGATCAGAAAATAAGAACCATTATGCTTTCCTGAAAACAGGATCTCTGTTTCAGATTCTGTCCATTTCTTTGTCCAAAGTGTATTTAGAACAAAAAAGTGGAATTCCAGTGGGAATGTCTCAGAACTGCACAACCAGGAAGAAGACTGTGTTGCCCCACATGGAGCCTCCCGGCAGCCATGTCATGCTTTGGGACAGAACTGTTGTGAAGCCACATTCTTCCTTGTAACTGATGACAATCACAGGGAACACCATGCACTACACACATGCATCAGTCCTTCCATAAACTGGAGTGGGAGCCAGATAGTTGATTCCCTTCTCTGATTTTTTCCTCCCAATGTTTTCAATTCTCTTAATCCCCTTTATTGGTCACCTTTTTAGGGGGAAATGAGTAATTTGAGAGGAGTGTCCATGAGTGTTGGAAAGCACAGGTTCTGTCCGTAGAGGAGAATGTGCTATAAGGGTTTCCTGTCCTTCCCCATTTTGTTAACTTCCTCCCAGTATCCTCTCAGGAAAGCAACCATGTGTGCTTGGCCTTACACAGCTTGTGCCTTATTTCCTCAATTTGCTTTATCTGATAGACATCATCCTGAGACATGTTTCAGCTCAGTTCAAATCTTTCTCATAAGGCCTAGTTCTTCCTTGACCATGTGGCCTCCCCAGGTAAGATGATCACTTAGTTCTTCATGGATCCCAATGTTCCCTGTGAGCATCTCCCTCAGAACACATATACCATGGTATTTTCACTGGTTCATAAGGTAGTAGAAGGAGGGATGCCTACAACTTTCTTAGTCCTCAAAGACAAGAGTTATCTTCGTCACGTCTGCACTGTGTGTCACTGGTGCAGAATTCATTCATCCCATGTTGAAGAGTGGTTTTACTGCAGACTGGCTGTTGCTTATGAACTTTACTCTTTACATGTATCTGTTCTTGTGCGTGGGAACAGAACATCATCTATATTCTGCCTAGGCCAGATCTAGGCACCAAATAAGGTAGTCAAACTATCGGACATTCTTTCCACTAGTTCATGCAGTGAATGTTATGGTGATGCCATTGTAGTCTCAGTGATGAGGAGAAAAAAAAAAAAAAAAAAAGACAAGATTTCCAGACCCTGACCATTCTGAAGACCCAAAATGAATACAAAATGAAGATCCTTTATTCTTTACCCAGAAGTCTAGTGTACAGTTACATATCTGTTTGTGTAATTCATTAACTAATATTTATTTGGTTCTAACTGCACAAAGTGTAGTGAAATAAGTCAAGCAGAGAGAGTCAATTATCATATGGTTTCACTTATTTGTGGAGCATAACAAATAGCATGGAGGACACGGGGACATGGAAAGGAGAAGGGAGTTGAGCAAAATTGGAAGGGGAGGTGAACCATAAGAGACTATGGACTCTGAAAAACAGCCTGAGGGTTTTGAAGCGGTGGGGGGTGGGAGGTCGGGGTATCAGGTGGTGGGTATTAGAGAGGGCATGGATTGCATGGAGCACTAGGTGTGGTGCAAAAATAATGAATACTGTTATGCTGAAAAGAAATTAAAAAAATTTAAGAATTTTAATTTTTTTTTTCAGTTTTCCACGTCTTCTGACTTTCAATTAGTAAATTCATCCTAATGGGATTGGTAAATAAATAAGTAAATAATAAATAAATAAATAAATAAATAAATGCTACCATTCAACCTCTTTGAAGAATTTACAGGAACTTTGACAACAAACGTGGCAGGGAAATTCAATTCCTATTCAATTTCACATTGCAGCTCTGATTTACCTCTGTATTCCTTTTCTCAGCTCAGACCCTTTGACCTTGCTGGATGACTACAGGACCTCTGTTCTGTCTCCACATCCTCCAGTTTCCATCCCTGAATGGATCTCGTGCATCAGGAATACTGCAAACTGGCCATGCCATCCAAAATGCACCTGTGTTCACTGCACAGAGATATGGAGTGGTGCTAGTAATATTCCCGCAATTCTTTTCCTTGGAGTGCATCCTTAATAACTTGCTCATAGCCCCGGGATCACTGCCAGGAGGTGCATTCCTCTCTGAGTCTTCTAGTGAATGAGGTTATGTAGGTGGAAAACATATGTCAACCATTAATACAAAATAATACAACAATTGCATAATATTTAATCAAATTGCTCATTCAAAGAGCAATTGAACCATAAGACAAAGGGGTCAGAGCAAAGAGAGAAATAAATTAGGGTATTCTGAAATAAAACACTGGATTTCAACTTTGAGCTTCAGCATATACAGAAGACGGGATTTACTACACCCTCATTGCTACTAGAAAATGTGGGATGGAGTAGTTAGCATGTCAGAGGAGAAGGGGTCCCTAGATTGGATTTCTGGGACACAGCTATGTAGTCATCAAGCCATTCTGAGCAGCCAAGAAGTCAATCAGAGGTCTGAGAGAACAAAACCCACAAGTCTTCAAATAGAAAACCAACCTCCTTTTGTTATGTAGCAGGTTCAGAGAGTTGTCTTGGGACAGATAAAGCTGTGGGGGAGACATCAGGGATGGAGCCTGCTTCTGGAAGCTACCAGGGTGTATTGTAGCAGCAGAGCACAAAATCTGAACTTTTAGAAGTGTGCTTCTGTGGGGATGTGGCTGGCATAAAGGTGCTGAAGTGTCAAAGTGGGGCAGAATTCCAGAGTCTGAGGTCTGCTGAGTCACAAGAAGGATGTGTGGCACCATTGTGATGCACAGATGCTAGGCAAAGAGCCTGGAACCCAGTTGAACAGTGAGTCTAAGTGCAGGCTTTATGCTCTGATTTGCCAAAAACGGTGAACCACAATCTGGTTGTAGGATGTCTTTCCTCTTCCCATTTGGTCATGAGCAAATGGAAAAAGATATGAGACTCTCCCCTGGAGGAATAACATGGGTCCACACCATAGCGGTTCCTAATTTTGAAGTTTTTTTTTTTTTTTTTTAAAGATTTTATTTATTTATTTGACAGAGAGAGATCACAAGTAGGCAGAAAGGCAGGCAGAGAGAGAGAGGAGGAGGAAACAGGCTCCCTGCCGAGCAGAGAGCCCGATGTGGGACTCGATCCCAGGACCCTGAGATCATGACCTGAGCCGAAGGCAGCAGCTTAACCCACTGAGCCACCCAGGCGCCCCTAATTTTGAAGTTTTGAAACATGCCTGAGATACAGCAGCTGAGACAAAGGTAGGGTGAACATGGGTTTCAGATGGAAACATTGGAGAGAAAGGGGTTGATTGCTCTTCTGTGAGGACTCAACTGAAGAGTGGGGTGTATGTGAAATTTCAACCCCTGCCTAGAGAGAAGATAGCATATTCAACCTACCCATCAGTGCCATCAGGAAGCAAAATAGTGGCACCTAGTGGAGGGCAGACCTGCTTACACCAAGCTCTTTCCCCTGCTCCCAAAATGTGCATTTCCATGAGGGCAAACTGCTGAGAATAATCACAGCAGGCACCTCCCCCAGAAGATCCACAGGACAATTCCATCTCACCAAGTGTAATGATCATAAAGTGTGGCACCCTTTCAGTTCCTAAGGAAGTGGGCTTTGCTTTCTTTCTTTTTATTTCTGATTTATTTTCTGAAACATCTTTCTTTACTTTATACATTACTTTCTATTTATATTTTTAAGATTAATTTTTATAAATACACGTACTTATTTTTTTTTATTTTTCCTTTTTTATTTATATATATTTTATTTATTTGTGATCTATATTTTATATATGAAGCATTCGTTATGACAAGTCCTCAATTTATATGTCTTAATTCTCCCCTCATCTTATTTTATTTTTCAGAAAAAAACCACAACTTTTTCTTGTGGTTGAGCTCCAGTTTCAAGTCATTGTGGTCTGAGAATATGCAGGGAATATTTTCAGTCTTTTGGTATTGATTGAGTCCTGATTTGTGACCCAGTATGTGGTCTATTCTGGAAAAGGTTCCATGTGCACTTGAGAAGAATGAGTGTTCTGTTGTTTTAGGGAGAAAAGTTCTGTATATATTGTTGAGGTCAATCTGGTCCAATGTGTCATTCAATGCTCTTGTTTCCTTATTGATTTTATGCTTGGATGATCTGTCTATTACTGCGAGAGGTGTGTTAAGTTTCCCTACAGATAATGTGTTCATATCAATATGACTCTTTATCTTGATTAACTGTTGTCTTAAGTAGTTGCCCGCTCCTGTATTGGGGGCAAAAATATTTACAATTGTTAGATCTTCTTGGTGGATAGACCATTTAAGAATGATGTAGTATCAGCAATGGCCATGGTTGCCAAATTGTGGAAAGAACCAAGATGCCCTTCAACGGACAAATGGATGAGGAAGATGTGGTCCATATACACTATGGAGTATTATGCCTCCATCAGAAAGGACGAACACTCAACTTTTGTAGCAACATGGACAGGACTGGAACAGATGATGCTAACTGAAATAAGTCAAGCAGAGAGAGTCAATTATCATATGGTTTCACTTATTTGTGGAGCATAAGAAATAACACAGAGGACAAGGGGAGATGGAGAGGAGAAGGGAGTTGGGGGAAATTGGAAGGGGAGGTGAACCATGAGAGACTATGGACCCTGAAAAACAATCTGAGGGTTTTGAAGCGGCCGGGGTGAGAGGTCGGGGTACCAGGTGGTGGGTATTATAGAGGGCACAGACTGCATGGAGCACTGGGTGTGGTGAAAAAATAATGAATACTGTTATGCTGAAAATAAATAAAAAATAAATTAAAAAAATAAAAGAAAAAGGAAGTCAGGACTCTGAGACAGCGAATTTAGTATAGGAAATTCAGGCCTGGCAGGAAATTCCATCTGTCCACAATTTCCAGTTCTGCAGAAGTGGGGCTCAGGGGAGGGCCCGTGGTAGATCTTGTCAAGGAACCACCTGAGCTGTGTCTCTGTATCCTCTATACATGTTAATAAATGACTGGGTGAGAAGTTTCCATGCTGGTCATTGTCAGGATCCCCTGCTGTTTGGAGGGGTCCTTGGAAATTATAAGATAGCTCCTTAGAGATAGGTTGTATTACTTAACGTTGTCCCAGCAGATACTGGGATCCACCCCAGTGACTTCCCAGAGGCTGATGGATTAGGATAAGAAGTGCTCAGTGAGAACTCGAGAAGAGGCAGATGAGTAATAAGGGACTCTCTGAGATTCACTTACCCAGAACCAGAATCCTGCAGGAAGACCTGGGGTGGAATACCTGTGAAGAAAGAACAAGAAGATAGTGAAGGCACTTTAGAATGGGGCAGAAATCCTCTTCCCTGAGTGAGCCCTTGACCTGAGCACTCACAGAAAGTAAAGACCAGAAGCATGAATGTGGAACACAGGATTCCCAACCTGGACCAGGAGTCACTGCCTTTGTCACTACCTTAAACCCAGTGCTTACCTTTTTGACAGTGGAAGGTGGATTTGGGAAGACTTGTGTCTTCACCAAGGGTCTGACACCTGTGGGGTTATACAAGTCATTGCAGCATGGGATGGATGTGAGTCTCTCATGGAGTAGCAGTGAGCCCTTTGCTGTGGCTATTCATCTCCAGCTCTCATTGGGACATCCCCTCTTTCAGAACCGAGAGAACAGGAGTGGAAGAAGGTGCTCATCATAGCTACAGAGGCAGAGACGTGAGCTGGCAGATAACAGGAAGCTATTCCAAGACTCTTGACCTAGCTTGCTTTTTTAAATTTTATAAATATTTCATTTATTTATTTAACATATATATATATATAGAGAGAGAGAGATCAGAAGTAGGCAGAGAGGCAGGCAGAGAGAGAGGAGGAAGCAGGACCCCCACTGAGCAGAGTCCAAAGCGGGGCCTGATCCCAGGACTCCGAAGACCACGATTGGAGCTAAAGGCAGAGGCCCAACCCACCGAGCCACCCAGGCAGAGAGGGAGGAAAATGTTCAGTAATACAGGGTCAATGCACAGGTCATTTTCATATACTGTGTAAACAGACATCTTCTTGAGCTATGTGCAGTGAATCTACATTCCCTTCGCAAAAGTCCATGGATATGGGGCCTTGATATGGGCAGCTGGCCCCGTGAGACACAGAGGACCATAAGTTTAACCCTCCTCCCTCCTCATCAGCTCATGACTGAATAGGGGTGCTGTTTAGGTGTTGTGGAGGGTGCCCTGAGGAGTCGCTGGCTGGCTTCATGTTCACCCCCAACCTCACCCCATATCTACACTAGAGATGGTCCCCTTTCTTGTCAAGTCCTGGAGAATTCCTCCAATCATATTGTTATTAGCACTAGGTAAAATGACATGCAGACACTGGACATTTCTGGAATAGTACCAGTTATACATATGAACATCCATGTTGGCCAATCTAAGCTCCACAAATTTGTGAAAATCAGGAAATCTGAATCTTCAATAAATGTGATTATTATCAGTTTTGTAGTGTTGCTGTGGCATGATCTTATCTAGGTGCAGTGAATCCCTCATGCAACAGAGTCCCACACAGTTTTGACAAAGTTGGAGAGGTATGGTCATTCCCACCTAGGGCTGAATGGGAAGAGAGGGCAAGGTGAAAAGTGGCCAATTTCTCCCCAGATTCTCTTAGCAGGGAGCATTCCAGTGAAAGGAGGCATAGTCTCACACTGGCACAGATCCTGAAAAAGGAAAATTGACCCGAGGTGCAGAGCCATAGACCCAGTGTAGAGTTCTCTACTACAGAGAATCTCAGGCCTCAAAAAATAATTGTTTCCCAGCTGTTCATAAAAACAATGGTTAATCCCTTTAGTCCCTCTATGTGATCCATGCAATGGGAGTGTCTCCAACTGATGTTCCTTGTAGGCTGAACCAGACATTTTGGAAACATATAATGTATTTTTGAGTATCATGGGTTCTCAGGTGAAGAGGAGAATTTCCCAGGATGGATTTCCACTCAGAGTGCTGCCTGTATGTGTTTTAGATGATGAGATGTGGGGATTTTGGGTGAGGATACATAGATGTTGAACTGGAGTTTATGCATTACTAGACTGAGGCTTTGGGGGCTGTAGGGATGTGATAAATATATGGGTATACCGGATGGATGTGGAGCTTGGAGTCCTGATGGTCGACTGTGGTGGCTTGATAATGACTAGAAATTGTGAGGGTTCTCTTATAAGATGAATGAGAATTTGCCTTATTTCATTAACATAGAGACCTTAAGATTCAAATATTTCCCTGATAATAGATACCCCTGTGATGAGCACAGCACACCATATAATCTTGTCCAGTCACTGTGTCGTCCTTCAGAAACATGTAACTGTCTGTCAACTATACTTAAGTAAAATAGCAGAACTTCCTTTCAGGAGAATTTGGGTGGTTCCTAATGTCATGTCAAGTGCTCTTTTGAGAGGCAGCAGAGGAAGGTTATGCCCCAGTAGAAGAGTTGAGTCATGTGACCATATATAATCAATGGTCTTCTTGCCGGTAGGTTTGAGTAAGGAGTCACGAGTCTGAAAATACAAGGGGTGAAGCTCTGGAAACCTAGAAAAATAGACTCAAACCCAGCGCTCCTGCAGGGGTGTATCCCTCCCAGCACTGAGTGTAGCCTAGTGGATTTGATTTCTTGTAGACCTCCAGGCAGTAGGACATCAAACATGTGTAGTCCTGAGCCATGTGTGTGGTACCAGGATCCAGTGATCACAGTAAATACTGCATGGCAGGTAGCGAGTCTTACAAACATCTCCTGCAGCTCCTGTTCTGCATAACTACCCCAGGGACAGGGACTCTTTCAGGCAGCAGTCCTTGGGGAGGAGCCTCTGCACTCAGCACTGAAAGGTAGACTGCAAGGATGAGGAGCTGCTGTAGAGTGAGCTTGCACTTGGCACATCTGTCAGACCGTGACTTGTGACCATGAGTTCATGAGTCTCCTACCAGAATGTACTGTGTGTGATGCTCAATGGAGTTGGGGTATAGACATTCATCCATAGAAATCCCTCCATTTCATATCATTTCTTTTCACCAAGCACATGGTCATATTTCAAAAATAGAGGAAGACATTCAGAACTTGTTAGGGACTGAGCTACATTCCTGTACTCTGCAGCTTGCCTCCTCATAATCTTCCCAAACGGTGCTTTGACAGACATTCCCTCCATCCACATAGAGGTTGCATATATCCCTCTGAAAAAATGAAAAAGAAAAAAATTAGATGCAAAGTATTCAAGCCTTATCTTTCTACAGTGTTTCTGGACTCTTCCAATCTTTCTACAGAGGTTGGTGTGCACACAAAAGCATTATTTTTATCCCAAACTTCTGACTCATTTGTATGAGGAAGTCAGGCATACTCTGTCCCCTTCCTCCTCAACCCACCAACAAAGCCGTCCCTTCTCATGGTTTCTGACACATGCAGGATGTGGGTTCTCACACTGTGTCTAGCACAGTAATACACAGCCATGTCCTCAGGCCTCAGACTTCTCAGTTCCATGTAGGCCGTGCTTGTGGATGTGTCTGCCGTAAGCGTGACTCTAGCCTGGTATTTCTGTGCAATATTTGTGGCACCATCTTCAGGGTCAATTTGTCCCATCCACTCAAGCCCTCGTTCTGGGGCCTGTTGCACCCAGTGCATATAGTAGTTAGTGAATGTGTATCCAGATGCCTTGCAGGAGACCTTCACAGATGCTCCAGGATTCCTCACCTCTGCCCCAGACTGTAACAGATGGACCTGGGCGTACACACCTGTGGAGAGAGAGCAGGTGGGGATGAATTCATCTTTGATTGGCCTTTTTCTCCTCCTCAGCCCAGAGACTGGGAGTCACTTACCTGTAGCCAGGGCCACCAAGAAGAGGATTCTCCAGCTCCAGGTCATGGTGACTGGCTGTGCTCTCAGAGGATTCTGTAGTGGAGGGTGCAGTTGTTGGGTGATGCTCTCAGTGCGCAGATATTCCCATACTTACCATGATGCAGCTCAGACTATTTGCATATTCATAAGGAATAGTATTTCATATTCAAGACCAGACCCATCAAAAGAAGAAGCAGATAGACATCACAGGGACTGAGCTCAGTCATATGGTGAGTACCCAAGTCCTAATCCTTGTTTGAATACATGGGTACCCTGCAGCTCTCTGAACTGTGTTTAGACAGAGCTTCTCCACCGAATGAAAAAAAGCCCAGGAAATGCCCCTCATGCAACCCCACCTTGGAAAGACAGAGAAACACCCTGAACCTGTTCTTGGCTCTGCTATCTGAATAACTTACTTGTGGATCAGTGTGTCTCCAAAATGCTCCATCCATGAGCTTATAAGTGCATTCATTCCTCCATTTCTTTACATTTAAGACATCTAAATGTCCTGGGATATCATCCTCTTCAATTATCTTCTCATTGCCTTGAGTTTGGTAAGTACTACCAATAGAACAGGGTATCTACACAGCCTTTAGCTTTCCATGTCCTACTTATATGTTACATTGTTTTCTGCAAAAGGAAACCCTGAATTCTGAGAAGCAAGATGTCCCCAGAGCCTTGGGTACCCGTTCCTGGGTCAGCACCCCTACGTTGGGTGGTCCTGAGCACCCCATGCAGTCCAGACCCTGTCCTGCAGGGAGGACGCAGTCTGGGCTCATGGAGTATTTACTGCAGTGTCTCTACTCCAGTATTACATGGCAAATGGAAGCAGAAAATGTCACCCCACATGTGCCTCTGGAATTAAGGGCTATCTTGAGATAGCCCATGCATCCTGTCAGGTCCCTGTGACCCTGAAGCCTGAAGATAAGTGTCCAATGGGAAAGGCTCCCTCTCTGTACCAGAATGAGAGAGATGTCCTTAGCACCAGAATTAGGACTTTAAGAGCCCGGATGCTTTACAAACAAACCTTATTTCTTTCCAAATTTATTTCCACAAACCCATGCTTCTTTTTATTATCATTCTTCACAAATTTACTGTTGATCTTTCCAAAGGTTTAAGAGTTTTCTTCTTTCCTCATATCTTTGTGTCTTACATTTGTATGCCTCTTATTGCACTGCATTTACACCAAAGATACAGATGTAGTGAAAAGAAGGGGCATCTGTACCCCAATGTTTATAGCAGCAATGTCCAGAGTGGAAAGAGACATAATGTATGGATAAAGAAGATGTGGCCCATATATACAATCCAATATTACTCAACCATCAGAAAGTATGAATACCCAACTTTTTTTCAGTGTTGTGGGGACTGGAGGAGATTATACTGTGTGAAAAAAGTCATGCAGCGAAAGTCAATTATTGTATGGTTCAACTCACTTGTGGAACATTGTGAATGTCACGATGGTGGACATTAGGAGAAGGAATTGACAAGTGAAGGGGGGTCGGATCGGAAAGGGTGATGAACCATGAGAACTGTGCACTTCAGGAAACAATCTGAGGGTTTTAGAGGGGAGGGGGTTAAGGGGATGGCTCAGCCCAATGATGGGCATGAAGGAGGTCATGTATTGCATGGAACCCTGTGTGTTATATGTAAACAATGAGTGTTGGAACACTGCATCAAAACTAATAATGTACTGCATAGTGACTAACATAACATAATAAAAAACTGAAAAGAAATTTCAAATAAATAAATAAAATCTTAAAAATAAATAAATACATAAATAAAAAAAAAAATTTAAGAAGCCAAGTCTGCTTTTGAAAGAAAAAAATAAATATAACAATGAAAATAAAATAAATGCAAAATTAAATTCATTATGCTCTGGTTTTCTTAAGTCAATTTAATTGTTAAAGCAGTTGAAGGTCCTAGAAAGGAATGTGGTAAAACATTCTGCCCTTATAATGTGTGTGCTGTGCCTTCAGGGAGCTCTTCCTGTGACACCATGTGTTCTGATAACATCTCCAGTAATAGTGAGATGGCCTTACAAGACCTGCACACTCTACAGGGAGACCCCAAGCAAGGGATCTCAGAACCCACCCGGGAGCCCCTTCCTTGGAGCCCCCAGCTGCACTGACACAGTCTGTACTCATTGGGAGTCCATAAACTCTGGCGGATATTGGGGTGGGGCCTCTTGTCTCCTTTAGGTTTCTGGGATTGAAGGTTACGTCTGATTGTATGTGCTCATGCACACGCATGTAGCTCACAGTCTGCTCCACACCCACTATCCAATAACATGCACCGATGCTGTCGCTGATATTAGCAGTAGGGATCCAATTTTCCCTTTTCCCTGTACTCAGCACATGGACAGTGCCCTCCCCTTGATGCTGGGACCAGGTGTGTGCCTCCATTCATGACGACACAACAAAAGCAAAGAATTCAAGCAGAGACTGGGAAATGCATGCACGTTGGGTTTTTTGTGTTCTTCCAGCACCTGGGACCCTGCAGATGCTGTGGACAGAAGAGCCCATGCTTGCTCCTCAGAGGGCCATTCCTGGGCTCACCCACCCTGTCATTGCTGCCTTCACTGAGCCCTTGGCATGTGGGGAAGGCCCCAGTAGACCTGCAGCCCCAGGAGGTCCCCTTTCCCAGTGTGCACAGCCAGGATACTAAGGACAGGACTCTGGAGGTCACTGGACAGGGCAGTCTTTCCTAAACAAAGGCAGGTGATGATGCAGGGACAGGTGATCTGGAATGCTGTCTTGTTGGGTCAGGGTCCCCTGCTTGAGTGACAATAAAGGGTCTCTAGATAGGGGTCTCCCTCCAAGAATTCAGTCACCTTCTCACCTGTGCAGATGGGCTTCATGAAGAACTGGCCTGTCTTTCTAACATTTCCAGAACAGCTGGTAATTCACATAAGAAGCCACAGTGGAGGAGATGCATTTGCTTCTGGTTTGAATAAACTGTCTCGTCACAAGAGCTTGATGTCATATGTAGAAAGTCCTTGTGGTTCTTCTTCAGGGACAGCTATGCTTCTGGGTATGGGGAGGATTGTGGTCCTGCTGGACAGTGTGAACACCAACATGTGTGAAGCTGGTTCTGAGGACAGGCATAAGAATTCATCCCCTGACTATCTTGTACCTGCAACTGGGAGCCATGGTGACCCCATGGCTCAGGAGAGATAATCCTGAGAACTGGGGTGGAAGAGAAGCAGCGCCAAGTTATCTGACTCAGCTGATTGTGCTCCAGATCTCTTGGTGGGCAGGGAAGTAGAGCGACAGGTGAGTGCGGTCTGTGCTTGAAGAGCTTCGCCAGATTCCAGTCAATCACTCTTCACCAGACAGCTTTCTTTCTGTCCATTCATGGGGCTGCATTCTGCTGGTCATCCCCTCTCCCGACACCTTCACCTTATACCTCAAGCAACACTTTCTCCCTTGATGCTGCCAGAAGCCTCATAGATGTTCCTGAAAAATCCAATGAAGAATAGAGAGAGGTACTGGCCAATACCACAAGGACACAGGGAAAAATGAGTGAGGCCCAGGATGGACTCTCCAGGATTTGGTCTGGAAAGTGTTGTAGGGTCCTTGTCCTCTACCTGGTATCACCATTGTCCCAGAGTGTCTCTTTCTTCTCCTCAGAAAGATCTGTATTCTGTAGCCCCTCAGTTTTAATCCCTTCCTGTGTCCGTGGTGTGAGTTTTCTTCTGTGAGGAGGGGCACTATTCCCAGAATGAGGCTTTACCCTCCTGAGGCACCCTTCCCAAAGTCTCCACGTCCTCGTCCCATCACATGTTGGGTTTCACATGGGGATGGTAAAGGACACACACGTGGAAATTATATCAGCAACTGAAGGATCAGGTAGTTATGATGGAAGGCTTCTCCCATACAGCACCTCAATCTAAGCACTCTCATGGACGCACTGGAATCTTCTGTTCTCTGTGTGCACACAGCAAACACAAGACCTTCAGAACCAGCTGGTGATCTTGGGGACTGGAGAAATTTCACCTGAGATCTTGGGTAAGCTCTCTTCCTACTTCTAATAGTTTTATTAACATCGTCTTCTTAGGTATTTCCATTCTCATTGTCCAGGGACTCTATTTATCCCTTACACCTGTTGGCAACTTATTTTCTCTTTTGCTAATTTTTTAAAATTAAAATTAAAATTTATTTTTTTTTATTTTCAGCATAATAGTATTCCTTGTTTTTGCACCACACCCAGTGCTCCATGCAATCCATGCCCTCTCTAATACACAGCACCTGGTTCCCCCAACCTCCCACCTCCAGCTGCTTCAAACCCATGAGAGACTATGGACTCTGAAAAACAATCTGAGGGGTTTGAAGGAGCATGGAAGTAGGAGGTTGGGGGAACCAGGTGGTGGGCATTAAAGAGGGCATGGATTGCATGGAGCACTGAGTGTGGTGAAAAAAAACAAAGAATACTGTTACACTGAAAATAATAAATAAAATAATAAATAAATAAAATAATAAAGATTCACTGATTTTATAGTTCTTGCAGGAATTAGTCACCAGTCTTTATAGTCCAATGATTCATTACTTACAACCATAAGGCTCATTCCTTCATCATCTACTATACAAATGGGAAGTCTTATTAGAAAGACTAATTTTTTGCCTTTGACTCGGCAGATCCATCAAAAATTTTCAATTGACCCACAATAAAATCCCTGTTTTACTGTCTTTTCTTGGGATTATTAAAATATTTTAAAAATTTATTTTTTTTAATTTATTTTCAGTGTTCCAAAGTTCTTTGTTTATGTACCACACCCAGTGCTCCATGCAATACGTGCCCTCCATAATACCCACCACCAGCTTCACCCAACCTCCCATCCTCCTCCTCTCCAAAACCCTCAGGTGGTTTTTCAGAGTCCACAGTGTCTCATGATTTGTCTCCCCCTCCAATTTCCCCCAACTCACTTCTCCTCTCCATTTCCCCATGTCTTCTGTGTTATTCCTTATGCTTCACAAATAAGTGAAACCATACAATAATCAACTCTCTCTCCCCTTGACTTATTTCACTCAGCATAATCTCCTCCATTTTTGTTCATGTGGATACAAAAGTAGGGTATTCATCCTTTCTGATGGAGGCATGATACTCCATAGTGTATATGGACCCCATCTTCCTTGTCCATTCGTCCGTTGAAGGGCATCTTGATTCTTTCCACAGTTTGGGGATTGTGGCCATTGCTTCTCTCAACATTGGTACAGATGGCCCTTCTTTTCACTCTTCGGTATCTTTGTGCTAAATACCCAGTAGGGCAATTTCAGGGTCATTGGGAAGCACTATTTTTAATTTCCACAGAATGTCCACACTGTTTTCCAACGTGGCTGAAACAACTTGCATTCCCACCAACAATGTAAGAGGGTTCCCTTTCTCCACATCCCCTCCAACACACATTGTTTTCTGTCCTTTTTTAAAAAATTTATTTTTTATTTATTTTCGGCATAACAGTATTCATTATTTATTCACCAAACCCAGTGCTCCATGCAATCCGTGCCCTCTATAATACCCACCACCTGGTACCCCAACCTTCCAACTCCCCGCCACTTCAAACCCCTCAGATTGTTTTTCAGAGTCCATAGTCTCTCATGGTTCACCCCCCCTTCAAATTTCCCCCAACTCCCTTCTCCTCTCTAACTCCCCATGTCCTCCATGGTATTTGTTATGCTCCACAAATGAGTGAAACCATATGATAATTGACTCTCTCTGCTTGACTTATTGCACTCAGCATAAGCTCTTCCAGTCCTGTCCATGTTGCTGCAAAAGTTGAGTATTCGTCCTTTCTGATGAAGGCATAATACTCCATGGTGTATATGCACCACATCTTCCTTATCCATTTGTCCGTTGAAGGGCATCTTGACTATTTCCACATTTTGGTGACCGTGGCCATTGCTGCTATGAACATTGGGGTACAGATGGCCCTTCTTTTTATGACATCTGTATCTTTGGGGTAAATACCCAGCAGTGCAATGGCAGGGTCATGGAGAAGTTCTATTTTTAATTTCTTAAGGAATCTCCACACTGTTGTCCAAAGAGGCTGTACCAACTTGCATTCCCACCAACAGTGTAAGAGGGTTCCCCTTTCTCCACATCACCTCCAACACATGTTGATTTCTGTCTTGCTAATTTTGGCCATTCTAACTGGTGTAAGGTGATATATCAATGTAGTTGTTTTTTATTAATTTTTTATTTTTTTATAAACATATATTTTTATCCCCAGGGGTACAGGTCTGTGAATCACCAGGTTTACACACTTCACAGCACTCACCAAAGCACATACCCTCCCCAATGTCCATAATCCCACCCCCTTCTCCCAAACCCCCTCCCCCCAGCAACCCTCATTTTGTTTTGTGAGGTTAAGAGTCACTTATGGTTTGTCTCCCTCCCAATCCCATCTTGTTTCATTTATTCTTCTCCTACCCACTTAAGACCCCATGTTGCACCACCACCTCCTCATATCCAGGAGATCATATGATAGTTGTCTTTCTCTGCTTGACTTATTTCGCTAAGCATAATACGCTCTAGTTCCATCATTGTTGTCATAAATGGCAAGATTTCATTTCTTTAGATGGCTGCATAGTATTCCATTGTGTATATATATACCACATCTTCTTGATCCATTCATCTGTTGATGGACATCTAGGTTCTTTCCATAGTTTGGCTATTGTGGACATTGCTGCTATAAACATTCGGGTACACGTGCCCCTTTGGATCACTACGTTTCTATCTTTAGGGTAAATACCCAGTAGTGCAATTGCTGGGTCATAGGGCAGTTCTATTTTCAACATTTTGAGGAACCTCCATGCTGTTTTCCAGAGTGGCTGCACCAGCTTTCATTCCCACCAACAGTGTAGGAGGGTTCCCCTTTCTCTGCATCCTCGCCAGCATCTGTCATTTCCTGACTTGTTGATCTTAGCCATTCTGACTGATGTGAGGTGATATCGCATTGTGGTTTTGATTTGTATTTCCCTGATGCCGAGTGATATGGAGCACTTTTTCATGTGTCTGTTCGCCATCTGGATGTCTTCTTTGCAGAAAGGTCTGTTCATGTCCTCTGCCCATTTCTTGATTGGATTATTTGTTCTTTGGGTGTTGAGTTTGCTAAGTTCTTTATAGATTCTGGACACTAGTCCTTTATCTGATATGTCGTTTGCAAATATCTTCTCCCATTCTGTCAGTTGTCTTTTAATTTTGTTAACTGTTTCCTTTGCTGTGCAAAAGCTTTTGATCTTAATGAAATCCCAATAGTTCATTTTTGCCCTTGCTTCCCTTGCCTTTGGCATTGTTCCTAGGGAGATGTTGCTGCGGCAGAGGTCGAAGAGGTTGCTGCCTGTGTTCTCCTCAAGGATTTTGATGGATTCCTTTCGCACATTGAGGTCCTTCATCCATTTTGAGTCTATTTTTGTGTGTGGTGTAAGGAAATGGTCCAATTTCATTTTTCTGCATGTGGCTGTCCAATTTTCCCAGCACCATTTATTGAAGAGGCTGTATTTTTTTCCATTGGACATTCTTTCCTGCTTTGTCAAAGATTAGTTGACCGTAGAGTTGAGGGTCTATTTCTGGGCTCTCTATTCTGTTCCACTGATCTATGTGTCTGTTTTTGTGCCAGTACCATACTGTCCTGGTGATGACAGCTTTGTAATAGAGCTTGAGGTCCGGATTGTGATGCCACCAACGTTGGCTTTCTTTTTCAATACCCCTTTGTCTATTCGAGGTCTTTTCTGGTTCCATATATATTTTAGAATTATTTGTTCCTTTTCTTTGAAAAATATGGATGGTACATTGATAGGAATTGCATTAAATGTGTAGATTGCTTTAGGTAGCATAGACATTTTCACAATATTTATTTTTCCAATCCAAGAGCATGGAACATTTTTTCATTTCCTTGTGTCTTCCTCAATTTATTTCATGAGTACTTTATAGTTTTCTGAGTATAGATTCTGTGTCTCTTTGGTTAGGTTTATTCCTAGGTATCTTATGGTTTTGGGTGCAATTGTAAATGGGATCGACTCCTTAATTTCTCTTTCTTCTGCTTTGTTGTTGGTGTAGAGAAATGCAACTGATTTCTGTGCATTGATTTTATATCCTGACACTTTCCTGAATTCCTGTATAAGTTCTAGCAGTTTTGGAGGGGAGTCTTTTGGGTTTTCCACACATAGTATCATATCATCTGCAAAAAGTGATAATTTGACTTCTTCTTTGCCAATTTGGATGCCTGTAATTTCCTTTTGTAGTCTGATTGCTGAGGCTAGGACCTCTAGTACTATGTTGAATAGCAGTGGTGATAATGGACATCCCTGCCGTGTTTCTGACCTTAGCGGAAAAGCTTTCAGTTTTTCTCCATTGCGAATGATATTTGCGGTGGGTTTTTCATAGATGGCTTTGAGGATATTGAGGTATGTACCCTCTATCCCTACACTTTGAAGAGTTTTGATCCGGAAGGGATGCTGTACTTTGTCAAATGCTTTTTCAGCATCTATTGAGAGTATCATATGGTTCTTGCTCTTTCTTTTATTGATGTGTTGTATCACATTGACTGATTTGCGGATGTTGAACCAACCTTGCAGCCCTGGAATAAATCCCACTTGGTCGTGGTGAATAATCTTTTTAATGTACTGCTGAATCCTATTGGCTAGTATTTTGGTGAGAATTTTCACATCTGTGTTCATCAAGGATATTGGTCTATAGCTCTCTTTTTTGATGGGATCCTTGTCTGGTTTTGGGATCAAGGTGATGCTGGCCTCATAAAATGAGTTTGGAACTTTTCCTTCCATTTCTATTTTTTAGAACAGTTTCAGGAGAATAGGAATTAGTTCTTCTTTAAATGTTTGGTAGAATTCCCCCGGGAAATCTTTTGGCCCTGGGCTTTTGTTTGTTTGGAGATTTTTAATGACTGTTTCAATCTCCTTACTGGTTGTGGGTCTGTTCAGGCTTTCTATTTCTTCCTGGTTCAGTTGTGGTAGTTTATATGTTTCTATGAATGCATCCATTTTTTCCAGATTGTCAAATTTGTTGGCGTAGAGTTGTTCATAGTATGTTTTTATATATATATTTTTTATTTCTTTGTTGTTAGTTGTGATCGCTCCTCTTTCATTCATGATTTTATTTATTTGGGTCCTTTCTCTTTTCTTTTTGATAAGTCTGGCCAGGGGTTTATCAATTTTATCAGTCCTTTCAAAGAACCAGCTCCTAGTTTCATTGATTGGTTCTATTGGTTTTTTTGGTTTGTATTTCATTGATTTCTGCTCTGATCTTTATGATTTCTCTTCTCCTGCTGGGCTTAGGGTTTCTTTCTTGTTCTTTCTCCAGCTCCTTTATGTGTAGGGTTAGGTTGTGTACCTGAGACCTTTCTTGTTTCTTCAGAAAGGCTTGTACCGCTATATATTTTCCTCTCAGGACTGCCTTTGTTGTGTCCCACAGATTTTGAACCGTTGTATTTTCATTATCATTTGTTTCCATGATTTTTTTCAATTCTTATTTAATCTCCCGGTTGACCCATTCATTCTTTAGAAGGATGCTGTTTAGTCTCCATTTATTTGTGTTCTTTCCAAACTTCCTTTTGTGGGTGAGTTCTAGCTTTAGAGCATTGTGGTCTGAAAATATGCAGGGAATGATCCCAATCTTTTGATACTGGTTGAGTCCTGATTTAGGACCGAGGATGTGATCTATTCTGGAGAATGTTCCATGTGCACTAGAGAAGAATGTGTATTCTGTTGCTTTGGGATGAAATGTTCTGAATATATCTGTGATGTCCATCTGGTCCAGTGTGTCATTTAAGGCCTTTATTTCCTTGCTGATCTTTTGTTTGGATGATCTGTCCATTTCAGTGTGGGGAGTGTTAATGTCCCCTAGTATTATTGTATTATTGTTGATGTGTTTCTTTGATTTTGTTATTAATTGGTTTATATAGTTGGCTGCTCCCACGTTGGGGGCATAGATATTTAAAATTGTTAGGTCTTCTTGTTGGACAGACCCTTTGAGTATGATATAGTGTCCTTCCTCATCTCTTATTATAGTCTTTGGCTTAAAATCTAATTGATCTGATATAAGGATTGCCACTCCTGCTTTCTTCTGATGTCCATTAGCATGGTAAATTCTTTTCCACCCACTCTCTTTAAATCTGGAGGTGTCTTCGGGCTTAAAATGAGTTTCTTGGAAGCAACATATAGATGGGTTTGGTTTTTTTATCCATGCTGATACCCTGTGTCTTTTGACAGGGGTATTTAGCCCATTAACATTCAGAGTAACTATTGAGAGATATGAATTTAGTGCCATTGTATTGCCTGTAAGGTGACTGTTACTGTATATGGTCTCTGTTCCTTTCTGATATACTACTTGTAGGCTCTCTCTTTGCTTAGAGGACCCCTTTCAATATTTCCTGTAGAGCTGGTTTGGTGTTTGTAAATTCTTTCAGTTTTTGTTTGTCCTGGAAGCTTTTAATATCTCCTTTTATTTTCAATGATAGCCTAGCTGGATATAGTATTCTTGGCTGCATGTTTTCCTCGTTTAGTGCTCTGAAAATATCATGTCAGCTCTTTCTGGCCTGCCAGGTCTCTGTGGATAAGTCAGCTGCCAATCTAATATTTTTACCATTGTATGTTACAGACTTCTTTTCCCGGGCTGCATTCAGGATTTTCTCTTTGTCACTGAGACTTGTAAAATTTACTCTTACGTGACGGGGTGTGGGCCTATTCTTATTGATTTTGAGGGGCGTTCTCTGCACCTCCTGAATTTTGATGCTCGTTCCCTTTGCCATATCGGGGAAACTCTCCCCAATGATTCTCTCCAGTATGCCTTCTGCTCCCCTCTCTCTTTCTTCTTCTTCTGGAATCCCAATTATTCTAATGTTGTTTCGTCTTATGGTGTCACTTATCTCTCGAATTCTCCCCTCGTGTTCCAGTAGCTGTTTGTCCCTCTTTTGCTCAGCTTCTTTATTCTGTCATTTGATCTTCTATATCACTAATTCTTTCTTCTGCCTCATTTATCCTAGCAGTGAGAGCCTCCATTTTTGATTGCACCTCATTAATAGCTTTTTTTATTTCAACTTGTTTAGATTTTAGTTCTTTTATTTCTCCAGAAAGGGTTTTTATATCTCCCAAGAGGGTTTCTCTAATATCTTCCATGCCTTTTGAGCCCGACTAGAACCTTGAGAATTGTCATTCTGAATTCTAGATCTGACATATTACCAATGTCTGTATTGATTAGGTCCCTAGCCTTTGGTACTGCCTCTTGTTCTTTTTGTGTGTGTGTGTGTTGAATTTTTCCGTCTTGTCATTTTGTCCAGATAAGAGTATATGAAGGAGCATTTAAAATACTAAAAGGGTGGCAACAACCCCAGGAAAATATGCTTTAACCAAAGTAGAAGAGATCCCAAGTCGTGAGGGGGGAGAAAGGGGATAAAAAGAGGTTCAAAAAGGAAGAAAGAGAAAAAAAAAAGAAAAAAGAAAAAAAAGGAAAATAATTAAAAAAAAAGAAAACAAATAACAAAAATATAAAAAAGAAAAAATATATATATTGGATAAGCTAGTTAAAAAACGTTAAAAAAGAAAAAGGTAAAAGTTAAAAATAAAATTTTACCAGAAGGCGAGAAAAAAAAAATGAAAAAGAAAATAATTAAATTAACTTCAAGACTAAAAAAAATTCACAGGGTAAAATCCATGAGTTCCGTGCTTTGCTTTCTCCTCCTCTGGAATTCTGTTGCTCTCCTTGGTATTGAAACCACACTCCTCGGTAGGTGAACTTGGTCTCAGCTGGTTTTCTTGTGGATCTTCTGGGGAGGGGCCTGGTGTAGTGATTCTCAAGTGTCTTTGCCCCAGGCGGAATTGCACCGCCCTTACCAGGGGCCGGGGTGAGTAATCTGCTCAGGTTTTCTTTCAGGAGCTTTTGTTCCCTGAGCGCTTTCCGTAGAGTTCCGGAGGACGGGAATGCAAATGGTGGCCTCCTGGTCTCTGGCCCGGAGGAGCCGAGAGCCCAGGGCCCCACTCCTCAGTGTGCCCTCAGAGAACAGCGCCCAGTTACTCCCGTCTGCCTGCCCTCCTGCCGCGCTCTGAGCTCACCGAGCCTGCGACCGGTTCAAGGTCACCCCGAGCTGTGAGCTCACTGTCTCTGTAGCCGGCTTTCCCGTTCCAATACCCGCAAGCTCTGCGACACTCAGACACCCCCGATCCTTCTGTGACCCTGCGGGACCTGAGGCCACGCTGACCCCGCGTTGGCTTCGCCCCGGTTTAGCCTCTGGAGTGATGTCCCTCAGCGGAACAGACTTTTAAAAGTCCTGATTTTGTGTGCCCTTGCTGCGCTGCTTGCCTGGAGCCGGCCCCTCCCCCCGGGGTCTATATTCCTGTCGCTTTGGATTCACTTCTCCGCCAGTCCTACCTTTCAGAAAGTGGTTGTTTTTCTGTTTCCAGAATTGCTGTTCTTCTTCTCTTCGATCTGCCGATGGATATTCAGGTGTTTGCAATCTTTAGATAAGCTATCTAGCTGATCTCCGGATAGCTGAAGTAGTCTCAGCCTGCTACTTCTCTGCCATCTTGACTCCTCCCCAATCCAGCTTTTTTTTTTTTTTTTAAAGGACTTATAGTTTCTCCGCCGTAGAACCAGAGGAAGATGCAATATACACACGGATCACTATATTGGGAAAAAAGGCCGCTGTTCTTTGGGTCGTGCAAATGGCTAGAGAGCAGCTGCCACAAAGGCTGGAATCTAGGTAGAGGTGGAAGAAAGGTGGGAAGAGAAGGGTGGGGGAAGGTGGAAGGGGAACTCGCCCGAGTCCCGCCTCCTCCTTTGACTGCTCTTAATGTAGTTTTAATTTGAATCTCCCTGTTGATTTGAATATTCCTGATGGCTATTGATGATGAACTTTGTTTCATGTGTCTGATAGCCATTTGTATGTCTTCTTTCAGAAGTGTCTGTCCATGTCTTCTGCCCTTTTTTCGACGTGATTATCTGCTTTGTGTGTGTTGAGTTTGAGGAGTTCTTTATAGATCTTGGATATCAGTCCTTTGTCCAAGGTCATTTGTGAATATTTTCTCCCATTCCATGGCTTGTCTCTTTGTTTTATTGACTGTTTCCTTTGAAGTTCAGAACTTTCGATATTGACAATGTCCCAAGAGTTCGCTTTCACTTTTGTTTCCTTTGCCTTTTGAGACAAGTTCTGAAAGAAGTTGTGGTGGCTGATGTCAAAGACATTACTGCCTATGTTCTCTTCTATAATTTTGATAGATTCCTGCCTCACTTGAGGCCTATTATCCATTTCAAGTTCATCTTTGTGTGCAGTGTAAGAGCATGGCCAAGTTTCAATCTTCTACACGTAGCTTTCCACTTTTCCCAGCGCCATTTATTGAAGAGATTGTCTTTTTTCTATTAGATATTTTTTTCCTGCTTTGTCGAAGATTATTTGATCATAGAGTTGCAGGTCCATTACTCGGGTCTCTGTTCCACTGGTCTATGTGACTGTGTTTGTGCCAGCACCATGCTGTCTTTGTGGCAATAGGTTTGTAGTATATCTTGAAATCAGGAAACGTGATGCCTCCAGTTTGGTTTTCCTTTTTCAACATTTCCTTAGCAATTCAGGGTGCTTTCTGGTTCCATACAAATTTTAGGATTGTTGGTTCCATCACAAAGTAATGAAAAAGCATTCCATGCTCATGGATTGGAAGAATAAACATTGCTAAAATATCTATACTGCCCAGAACAATATGTACTTTCAGTGCCATCCTGATGAAAATTCAACTGGCATTTTTCAAAACAAGGACTTTCAATGACACACACGATCAGACTGATTTCTTATATTATGCTTTGAATTATTTTAATTTAAATTCAGTTCAGGTAACACAGAGTGCATTACCGGTTTCAGAGGTATTTAGTGATTCATCAGTTGCCTATAATAGCTAGTGCTCATTCCATGAGATGCCTCCTTAATGCCCTTTGGCCAGTTACCTCATCCCCCACAGCCACTTCTAGTTTAAACAGAAAATTTTGAATATAATTTCAGGATTTGGATTGGGGAATGTTCATCCTAGAATTGTAGCTTTATTTATTTATCACAACATTATCTGCTTAAATTCTTTTTAAAATTATGTTCAGTTAGCCACCATATAGTACATCATTAGTTTTTGATGCAGTGCTCAACAATTCATTATTTGTGTATAACACCCACTGCTCCTCCCAGCATGTGCCCTCCTTACCACCCGTCCCCAAGTTACCCCATCCCCTGACCCCTACCCCTCCAAAACCCTGTCTGTTCCACAGAGAAACATACTGATTTCTGATTTTATTTATTTGGGGCTTTCTCTTTTCTTTTTGATAAATCTAGGAAGAGATTTATCAATTTTATTTTATTTTTCCCAGAGAAATTGACCTGCATTTTTTAAATCCGTTCTGCTGTTTTGGGTTTTTATACCATTTGTTTCTGCTCTAGTCTTTAGTATTTCCTTCCTTCTGCTGTATTTAGCTTCAGTCACTGCATTTTCTCTAGTTCCTTCAGGTGTAATGTTAGGTTGTATCTTTTAGATTTTTCTTAATTCTTGAGGTCTTCCTGTATGCTTTGTATTACTGTTTTGGACCACATTTGCTGCAGAAAAACTAAGTAAGACAAAGTGATGTAGGTTTTATACTCTTGTGAGTGTGTGTGTGTGTGTGTGTGTGTGTGTGTGTGTGTAATGTTCAGGCTCTACATCCACACCACACCTGGTGGGGTTTCACTGCTTTCTGATGTTGTCACTAACATTGATGCCCTGAACTTTAAGACAGTGACAGCCCCCTCCAAAGACCATTTCATCTTTTACATTGGATTGTTGATGACTCTGTGGACTCATGTCCAGCATGCACTTTATGCTTTTTCTATCATGTGTACATGTTGATATGGGTGGACATGTGATGCATACTGAGTGCCTCTGGGATTCCTGCAAAGGTTCAGTTGATGGGCATCAGGATATTTGTGATTCATTGATATTTAGGGACAGGAATAAATAACATGAGTGAATCTGTATTTTGTGCATTTTAATATAATTGTTTTCCCATTAGAACAAATTTTCGAAGTCAGATAGTGAAGAGGTAAGCACAGAATCATGTGTGCAGAGAGGGCCCTGAAGGAAAGTGTTCTCTGGAGAGGAATCACCAGATGCTGACCAGAAACTTGTCCAAAACCTCCATCTGCATCTTCTCCTGTATTTAAAGACAGAATTGGTGAGGAGTGTGCACCCTCTGGTGGTCCCTATCCTCTCCTACAGTGAGGTTTCTGTCTGGGCTCACACTGATGTCCCTTGCTGTGTCGTTTCACAGTAATACATGGCTGTGTCCTTGGCTCTCAGGCTGTTCATATACAGATACAGTGTATTCTTGCCATTGTCTCTGGAGATACTGAATTGTAATTGTACAGAGTCTGTGTAGTTTGTGCTACTTCCATCATTGCTAATCCATGTGACCCCCACTGCAGCCACTTCCCTGGAGCCCAGTGGACCCAGCTCATGTGGTAACTGCTGAAAGTGAATCCAGAGCCTGCATAGGAGAGTCTCAAGATCCCACCAGCTGCACCTCACACTGGACACTTTAGAACATAAGACATCCTGCTCAGGAAATTGTTGCAGCTCCACCGTTTCTCTCACTCGTATCCACTCTCATACTCAAGGTCTCTTGTTCACCATGAATTACTGTTTAAAATAGCAACAAGGAAAACCCAGTGAAGCACAATGTCCATAGTGAGTTGTCTGTGTCTTTTCTTGAATACTGATTGAAACACCTGGAAATCCTGGTACTGGGGTTCCTCTCCCAGCTGCATGGTCAGGGCTGGGCTGTTTTAATCAGCAGAGGGAAGGCCCTATTTGCATGTTCCCTGAGTATATATCTATTTTTCCAGGTAGCATCCGCATGATGGCAGTGACCTAGAGTAGTTGTGAGATTCCTGAGGGAGTTTGGTCACCATGATATCTTTGAGGAAATTGTACTCTTTTACTTTGTGATTTTGGTAGAGAAACTGCATAACACCCATTATATTCCTTTTTTCACTATGCACCTCATCGTTGTGTTGTAGGTACTAAGTTTACAGTATTTTACAGGTGGGTATGTACACACTGCAGCAAAGCATCATTGTGTGAACTTCCAGATGAGCACAGCAGGTGAAGTTGAGCCCCAGTATCGCAGTCTGTGTGCCTTATCATGGGAACTGTTTGCTCCCCTGAACCTCCTGCAGACAGAGCAGGACATGAGACTTGCAGGCTTCCTGAATTTCCAGAATTCCCAATAGACTGATGTGTGGTGACCAGGTTTTTCTGACACAGAAACTTGGTGACACCGAGAAGGCTTGACAGAAACACTCAAAGCTTGTGGAGATGCTGTGGGCTGTCAACAACCACAAGGGGCATTTATACCTGTTCTTTTTGTACACATCAATGGAAAACTTTAAATAAAGATAAAAGAATGGAATTATTATTTAAACAATTAACATCAGAACACCTGAGATTAGAATGCATGCTGTTAGTTAAAGACAATTCTTCATTTCTGAAATGGAGATCATTGTATTTCTATGCTCATATTTATTATCATGATGGTATCAATTATATTTATCCCAGTGCTTCACCCTTGGCAAGTTTGGTTTTTGTCATTTTGATGGTTTTATCCAAAAATGGAGGACTCTTTTGCATTTCCACAGATTTACAAACTGCTTACTGTGTTTCTGTGCAGGAGAAGTTAACAGAGCATTTAGCTGGAAACCATCAAGAGGAGACCAGCCATCAACCAACCTTTTGTCCTGGATCATAAGCTTCATGGTTCTTGAGTCAGAGGGATTGTGAGTGCACCCTGTTGGTCCCAATGCACAAGCAGGTGTCACAGACCCTTGCAGAGATACAGGGACTTTATCCAACATGCAAAGTGCTACCCTCTCAGCATAACCACTATGGATTGTCCTATTGGTAGGACATGTCCTCATACTTACTTCCTTTACTTGAGCTCCACACTCTGCTCATAGGCTACAGTATCCAATATTTATTGGTTTCAGACATGAGCAGGAATCTTGTATCAAGTCCCTATGACCTATCAGGTGCTCTCAAGTCACTGAGGTCTTTCCCTCCTGAGGGTATAAATTCATAGGTTCTATATGGGAAATGTCTCCTGTCTCAGTAAGGTGGGGGTCAACTACTTGTCCTTGGAGAAGTAGTCCTAGATACCATGTCTCTATATGCTTCCAATTACATTTGATGTGTATCACTAATGAAATTGCCATTGGTCTGAGAATTGTCTTCAGCAGATATTGGATTTTAGTCATTCTGTCAGGTATGAGGTGACATCTTTCCATGGTTTTGATTTGTGCTTCCCCGATGATGGCTAATGTTGAGCGTCTTTTCATGTACCTGATAACTACCTGGACATCTTATTTCAATAAGTGTTTATTCCTTCCTTTCTTCTGACCACTTCTTAACTGTATTATTTGCATGTTGAGTGTGGGAAAGTCTTTATAGATTATGGATATTAAACTTTATCAGATATGTTTTTTCCAAATATCTTATCCCATTTATGATTCATATGAATTCATGAAGAAAACAAATGAACATAAGCAAAGTAGGAAAAGATAAAAATGAGGGAGGGAAACAACCACAAGTGACTCTTAGTAACAAAGAACAAACCGCAGGTTGTTGGAGGGAGATGAGTGAGGATTGTGGAGATGATGATCATGAAAGAAGGCACTGGTTTTGATGAACACTAGGTGTTGTATGTAAGGATGAATCACTGAATTACACTCCAGAAACCAATATTACACTGTGTGGTAACTAATAAAATTTAACTTAAAAATAAATAAAAAAGCTGCATGTACTGGAATACATGTGTGGTGTCAGGCAGTGAGGACCAGGGGAACAACACATCATAAACATGCATCCTCAAGATTGGGCTTGTTCCTGCAGAGGAATGGGAGGTGCAAGGAAAGGCCAGCTGACACTTGTCCATGCTTCATGAGTTCTCAGATGCACCGCTGAGATCCAGCCTGGCCCAGGATCTCAGGACAACCACACTTGGGCAGGATGTGGGATGCATGGTGTTTGGACAGCTGCCAATGAGGTGTGGGCACAGACAAGTAAGGAAATGCCAAAACATATGGCTCCACACATTTAGTCATGACTGTTTTATTTTATTATGTCCACAACCAGTCAGGGAGAAAATGTGAAAATGTAAAGAGTTAAGTCTCATTTCTCTAGATCCCAATGATTATGAACTTTGAGACTGAATTTCTCTCTTTCAACCTAAATTAGAGAAACTATTCAAATTATTCTGAAAACTTTAAAAATATTCACTAAATATATGAGCATAGATTTTCTGTATTAGTTGTTAAAAACTCCTGCCTTTAATTTTTTTTATTTTAGAAAAAATCACGCCACATAATATGTAGCATCTTAAATTTTTGAAAGGTAAAAATGCAATGGTGATAACCATACACACCTCATGATTTCACACTGAAGCATCTCCAACAGAGTCTCATTTCTTCCACCACACCTGACATGTGGCCCAGCCCTTCCATGTTCAGGGCCTCAGGACTGGACCTTAGTCTTGTCTCTCATAGGATGTCATCCATACCTTTCCAAGAGCTTCCTGGAGTTACTGGTTTAACCATGTAGAGTTGAGATACATAGAGTATATTAATGTTTACCAGTTGTGTTGGTCTTTTCTACTCTCTCATAAAAAAGGACATAAACAGAAGACTAATTATATGAAAGTTAAATTAAAGCAAATGAATAGTCAAGAAGCTAAATTTAAAAATAGGCAAGTGACTCCCTAACCCTACAAGCTATAAAACCTTAAAAATCTAATAATTATTTATGTTTCCCAGAATGAATCACTTTATAGTAATAGGAGTTCAGGAATTTGGATCTTGGTAGTTTGTTAACCATTCAGTTTCACAGAAGTGGTAATTAGTAAATCCCTGAATAATATAAGCTTTGTTTAATGGAAAAATCCTTCTGTAGTATGTTGTGAGGTTCAGGAGAACAAACACCATCACTGTTTGCAGTTATTTTTTTAAGGTTTTATTTCAATTACAGTTATTTAACATAGGGCATATTTAACAAGACCCAAACCTACATAACCCACCTCCACCTGCCAACCCTCTGGTAACCATCAGTCTGTTATCTGTAGTTAAGAGTGTGTTTCTTGTTTTCTCTCTTTCTTTCCCTCCCCTTTTCTCCTTTTTGAAATGTAGTTGTTTCTAAAATTCAACATATGAGTGAAATTATGTGGTATTTGTCTTTCACTGACTAATACACTTAGCATAAAACTCTCCAGCTCCATCCAAGTCATTGGAAATGTCAAGATTTCATTCTTTTTTATGAGTGAGTAACATTTCACTCTCTGAATATACCACATCTTCTTTATCATTCATCAATGAGTGGACACGTGGGCTGTTTGTATAGTTTGGGTATTGTAAATAATGTTGCTGTTAATTTAAGGGTGTGAGGTGCTCTGTGTGCTTGTCTTTTTGTGCTCTTTGGGTAAATATCCAGTCCTGTGTTTTCTGGGTCATAGTGTAGTTCTACTTTTAGTATTTGGGGAATCTACACCCTGTTTTCCAGAGTGGCTGTACCCTGCACACTCCACATCCGACCAGGGAATTCTGCAGGACATCAGTTCTAAGGAGATGGTATCAGTTCTCATTTAACAAGCCCAGC
Organism: Mustela nigripes; assembly: GCF_022355385.1. Classification (NCBI taxonomy): domain Eukaryota; kingdom Metazoa; phylum Chordata; class Mammalia; order Carnivora; family Mustelidae; genus Mustela; species Mustela nigripes. Next base: position 144,964,971 of record NC_081569.1, read on the forward strand.
AGAGCCCACCTACTTAAAAGTCCTTAGTTTCTGGCCAGGGACTGAACACAGACCACTGTAGGCTAGGAGAGGCTCTGTAGACAATTGGCCTGAAAGCAATTCCTGCTAAAACAGAACAGCAGAGAACAAACAGTGCAGAGTACACACCAGTACACACCAGAGACCTCTCTTAATCACCAAACCCTCAGCATAACTGCGTTTTGTAGTACACCAAAGAAGGAAGAATCTTAAGGAAAATGATAAAATGGAGGAATTCAATTTCAGGTGCAATTCTGATCAACCTCAGTTTAGCTTTTCTTAGATCAGTCCCTTTGAACCCACAGGTTGAGCAGAAGACTTGTGTTCTGTCTCCAGATCCAGTACTTTCCATTCCTGAAAGGATCCTGTGCATCAAGAACACTGCCATCCAGCCAATGCATTCACAATGCAGTAATGTCCACTGCAGTGGGATATTGAGTGCTGCTGACCATATCCCTGCTATTCTCATCCTTTTGGAGCACCTCTGACTTCCTGATCAAAGTGATTGTCTCATTGCTGACAATTGTTTATTTCTCCTTGTGACTTGTTGGGTGAGAGTATGTGCCTGGACGCCAGGTGGCAACAGTCACTTACTGCAAAATGATATACTTATTGAATAATATTCACTGGGCTTTCCACATTAAAACAGCAGTTGGGTTCATAGGACCACTGGATCAGAGGAGGAAGGGAAATAAGGTTAAGATATTCTGAAATAAAACAGCAGAGTGCCATTTTGAGCCTCTATATATAAAGCACTGGGTTCTTATCACACCATCTTTGAAGCAAGAAAATATCGAAGATATTAAAAAAAGGAAGATATATTTCTTGGTCCCCTTAGAAAGTTGCAGTCACATAGGTGTCCATTCCCTACACTACAGAGAGGCACAGACCTGGCTGAGTCTACAAGTCTTGCACAGAAACCTTGGATTTCCATAAAAATTGGTGTGCTTCTAGGTGATATTAGCATTGGATCCCTGCTATGTAACAGATTTCCTTTCCAAGTGGAGATGAGTATCCTCCAACCCATTGAGAACCTGGAGATCAAAGGCATAAGACGGAGGAAGTCACCCTTTCATTTCAATCTCATTGCCTGAACTGCTCATCTCCTCTTTTCCTACCCTACTCTTGGACTGAGCAATACATCCAGGGGTTCCCTTGTTCTCCATCCAACAGCCTGAGAATAATTTATTCCACCATCCCCTCGAGCTTGTAGAGGACAGAGCCTGGGACTTCTCAGGCTCTCTTACCATGGGACCTAATTACATATGTTCTTTCTGCAGGTGAAATTTCAGCTGGAAATGAATAATAACCCTCCATTGTGTACATGCTTCTTGGCATATGGTATTGTCTGCCTTTTTTGTATTGTAGCCATTCTTAGTGCAGGTGTAGTGGTATCTTGTGAGGATGAAAGTACTGATGTATATAATTATCTCTTTCTAGAATAGGACATTATGCTGATACATGTTCCTTGAAGAACTGCTAAGATTAGTCCTACCGCCATGGATATAGAGGATGTAGGGATGGTGAAGTTCACCCCATGTCCATTCCCATGTCCAGTTTGTGCTGCACAAGTTGTTAAGAGCTGTGGAAGGTAAATCACAGTCTTGGACTTTAAAATTTTGGAGTAAAACTCCACCATTCTTTGCAGATCATAATTCTTCTTTTGAGAAATAGCTGGAAGCCTGTTCCTTTATCTTAGGAACCATAAGTTCAAGCCCAAGTCACTAGGTTGCCATGGAAATTGAGCTGTCCATCTTGAAGTGGGTGTTATTTGAATGTCCAAGCCATAAAGTGGAGCATGTACAGTGATACTCCATCAGCTGATGGAAAAATAATGGTGTCTGAAGAGATCTTGAAGACACAAGTAAGTCACATGAAGAATTTTCTACATGTCCATGATCTCCCATCCTGCTGTACTGCTTTCTCTCTCCTAACCTACATATATGGCCTCATGGGGAGAGCTCTACAATTACTTCCAAGGGGAAGAAAAAGTTGAACCTGGTTCACATTTGTTTCTGTATAATATTCAGACACCAGTTAAAGGTGGAACACTCTAGTCTTTTAAAAATTATTTATTTAAAAAATGTTTTTATTTTTTAAATTTCTTTTCAGTGTTCCAGAATTCATTGTTTATGCACCACGCCCAGTGCTCCATCCAATACCTGCCTTCCACAATATCCACCACCAGACTCAACCAATCTCCTACCCCTGTCCCCTCCAAAACCTTCAGTTAGTTCCTCAGAGGGAACTCACTTGTCTTATCATGTTCTCCACCTCTCTGGAGCACCTGTTTTATACGACAGAATTTCCCTCATGAAGGCAGGATTACAGCATTAATTCAGTGTCAACATCTTGCAAATTTGAGGCAAATTCAAGATCCTTCTGGAATGAAGATATTGGTCATCCTGTCAGGTAATGGTCTGGCACTGCTTGAATATTTGGCGGACAACAGAGAGGATACATCATTGGTAGAGTATGAAAGCAGCTCTATATCCCAATTTTCAGTTATTTCCAGTTACAGAAATGTGGACCTTAGTTATCTTGCTTACGTCCTCCTTGTTATTTTCAAACATGGGTATGTCTTCATTTTGTTTCCTGTCTTTTTCTTTGCCATGTACATAAGATGTATTGACTTTATATCATTGCATTTAAGAATTCTTAATTATGCATCATACTATTTCAGTTTAAGGATATCAATGAGAAGAGAAAACACCACTGAAGAGCTTCACCTCCTTTTCTGGAGAAGGTTTCAGATGGTTTTGGTTGTATGCAGGATACTTGTATCATATATGGTGAAATTGTGACTGTGTTATTTTCTGTGCTTGTAGAATGAGTGTGATTAAGGCAATGAGTATGGAGGCACAGTTTACAGGACGTTGATGGTTGGTGGTTTACTCAATGTGTCAGTGTGACAGGGACATGGTTGAGCGGATTGAACATTGTTTCTCTGGGTGTCTGTGATGCTGTTTCTGGAATGGATTGGCATTTGCATCCATGGTCTCTCTGTACGTGGGCATCATCTAATCCATGAAGGTTATGAGTAGAATAAAAGGCTGAGGGAGGAGGAATTCCTTCACGTTTACTTCCTGTGTACATGTTTGAGCAGGAACACTGGTCACCTACTGCCCTTGGATGCATTTACGCCTTCAGGTCCCCAGGATCTCTGTCTAGACCACACTGGGAATCTGGTGAGACTTTCATCCCTGGCTGTCCTGGGTCTCCACCTTGTGATAGTAGATCATGGGACTTCTCAGACTCTTCAGTGATATATGCAGTGGGCTATGTGTTCCTTTCCTCAGGAGAACTATGACTAATACATGGAGCTTCTGGTATGTTCTTGTGGCTTGTAAGTGCTAAAATATGTCAGACATGCGAAGGGCTAACAATCACAATTCTATGAATGAAGTGTCATGTGTGTTTGGGTCAAGAGATGGGTGAGGATAATGAGGAGTAAAGAGATGATGAAAAGATCATGAGATCTAAGAAGGGAGAGACCCCTGGTCCTTAGACACCGATGGGGGAAGACAATTTCTGCTCAATCTGGGGGCGATTCTTAAAGCCTTTCAGAAGCAAGAGTGCAGATGAGAGTCTCAAGACGATGTCATCTTTCCAAAACACAGAGCAATACTGATTTTGTCAGGAACACTCTAATGAATGACTACATTTGAAGTGAAAAATGAAAAATTAATTCATGTGTAGTATGTGGATATATTGAAGTCAGTTAAGGATAATCCCAAATACTGATACTTTGTCCATCATTCAATTTTATTATTTAGGAACTGTTTATAGAAGTATTTAATTGAGAAATTTAATAAGGGTGTTTAAGAGTATTAAATAGTATTAAAATATTTAATAATATTCATTAAAATATTTAGTAAATAGATTACTCTAGATATTTTAAACTATACATTTCTTAATAGTTATATATTAAAATCCAATTGGTTTGTAGTTAGAAATATCAATAAATATTCATAAAATCTGGAAGGATAAGAGGAAATAGTTGCACATTATTATTTCTTTGGAATATATATTTTTCATCTTTTATTTCCAGAGAACACCTAAAATATATTTTAGTGTAAAAATTATTTCAACTCGAAACTCAATGGTTATAACATACAATACTAAAATACTAAAATACTAAAAAAATAAATACTTATTTGTGGAGCATAAAAAATAGCATGGAGGACATGGGGAGTTAGAGAGGAGAAGGGAGTTTAGGGAAATTTGAAGGGGAGGTGAACCATGAGAGAGTATGGACTCTGAAAAACAATCTGAGGGGTTTGAAGTGGCAGGGGGGTGGGAAGTTGGGGTACCAGTTGGTGGGTATTATAGAGGGCATGGATTGCATGGAGCACTGGGTGTGGTGCAAAAATAATGAAAACTGTTATGCTGAAAACAAATTAAAAATAAATAAATAAATACTAAAAAATCAGAACCTGTACAAATCCACACCCCCTCAAGCCCAGTACATTTGTTTATAGTTGAAAAGGAAATCAATTCACCTTCTTCACCAGCAGCTAGACCAACCCTGTATTTGCTGGGTCTTAGAGCCCTGTGGTGTCCTGAGTGCCCCTAGTGACCCAAGCACCCCTTGGTGACCCAAGCGCCCACTGGTTTCCTGACTGTTCCTGCAGCCCAGCCTCTCCTGTGTCCCTGCAGGGAGGTTTGCATCTGGGCTCACACTGACATTCCCTCACTATGTCTCTACACAGTAATACATGTGTAGGACCTCGGTGGCATGGAGATCAGTCAGCTGCAAGAACTTGTTCTTGGATGTGACTCTGGAGATGTACATGTAGCTCTTGTTGGATGGAGTGTCATGTGTGATTTACCTATGATTTATAAACCAATTCACTGCCCCCAGTCACTTGGTGTTGGTTGATTCATTTCCACCAGAAATTACTGCATGACACAGAGAATCCGGAGATGGTGACACTGAGGTGCAGGGTCTGTCAGTCCCTCCCCAGGCATGAGCCTGACTCCTGAAGCAGAACCTGGGGCAGGACACCTTGGCACAAGGCCTCGTCATTCACGACACTCACAACCATCCCAATAGTCCCATGTCTGACATCTGGACCATCTCTTTGGGGAGCTGTCACCAGACACAGAGAAGAACCTAGAAATTCATTTTTCTCCAGACCAAAGCTCTGCCTTCCCCAGAGACCTCACCCTGTCTGGAGAGAGAGCTGTGAGCTACCACACCTGAGAGTGAATTTTACCCTACAGGTTGAGGAGAAGTTTGCATGTGTGGGAAGGAACCTGTCCTTGGAAGTCGACAGGAAAGAGTTAGGCTCTTCTGGAACTTCCAGGACCACCCGTGGGTATCTCCTTGTTGAACTCACAAGGTATGTTGCTCTGGGATGGGTGAGCCCTGGGTCTATGAGCTGTGTTGGAAGCAGGTCAATAGATGGCCTCACTTTCTGAGCATAAGAATAAATGTTGAATAAACGAGTGATTCAAAATTCATTTTAATATAAACTATTTTTCGGGGCGCCTGGGTGGCTCAGTGGGCTAAACTATTTTTCAAGAAGATACTTAATGGGATCCACAATTTGTAGCTACAGCTTTCCAAATGAACAACTACCTGTGCAGCATGGGTGCATCTGGGGACCTTTGATCCCAATGGTCTCTGCTAATGGGCTTTGTCTGCGAAGATGTCTGCAAAACGTGTAAGTGATATCTTTGTCTGCAAGTGCATGGACACCAACACAAGGCACCTATTCTGTTCCTATGCTGGGAGGGTGCCTCCCTAGTCCTGAGAAATCCACCTCACACAGGTGCATTTTATCTGTTGGAGGAGGATCTTGCTTTAAAAAAAAAGTGGGTAATTTTTTTTTATGCAGCACAGAGATGATCATTAATTCAGGCATGGAGTTAATGACAATAAAATACTAACCTGAAGGAAATGGTGTTAATGACCCAGAAATTATTAGGACCTAATCATTAGAGGTCTAATAAGAGATTGTGTGGGTTATGTTCATATTCCTGAAAAACCTGCAGCAAGAGGATAAATGCTTAGATAGATGAATAGACTTCAAATAGAGATCAGATGCCCATAGAACAGATAGATGACAGATGGATACTTACATAAGTTTATATTATTTTAAAAGACACTACAGAGGAATCATATCATTATGAACACATAAAATGGAATGTCCAAAATTGTCATTGTTTCTAAAACCATATTTTCATGAGGAAAGAATATTTTGGTGTCAACTTTGGGTTAACACCCAAGTAAGGATATGTGTTACTTTTTTTAATGAATAAGCACAGTTTCCACTTAGGGTGGTGGTGCCTCCTTGCAGATATTGGTTGTTGTATAATTTTGGGTAAGCTATGGAACATATCTTGCCCTATAACAGTCCATGGAATATGTCTTTGAAACCTAAGTCATTATATAAGCAGGATCACATCTTTAAATGGAGAGGACATAAATAAGATCATTTGTGTTATTTAGCATCTTGCAATGACTGAATCGATGAAGGCTCAGGGGTACCTGAACCATTTTCCCAGAGTGTAAAGTTATAAGGGAAATTGTGACTCAGAGCCAAGAATACAGAGGAGCCCTAAGCATGGGTTTGTTCCCAGCATTGGACACGGCAGAGCCCTACAGGAACCTGTCACTTCCCAGCTTCTGTCTGCACCCGCATCTATGGCTGGGGCTCATGGTCAGAGGCCCCTGAGGGCCCCAAGTAACCATATTCCTCCTCCAGAGACACTACCTGTCTTCCATGGTCTTACTTCCCAGGGTGTCCTGAGCTCTGGGATGTGCACTGACATATTGTTTCCAGAGTGGCTGCACCAGGTCGAATTCCCACCAATAATGCAAGAGGGTTCCCCTTTCGCCACATCCTTGCCAACATTTGTTGTTTCCTGTCTTGTCATTGTAGCCTTTGTCACCTGTGTTGTCATATCATATTGTGGTTTTGATTTGTATTTCCCTGATGCTGAATGATGTGGAGGATTTTTTCACGTGTCTCTTGGCCATTTGTATGTCTTCTTTGGAGAAATGTTTGTTCTTGTGTTCTCCACATTTCATGACTGGATTAATTGATATTTGGGTGTTGAGTTTGCTAAGTTCTTTGTAGATTTTAGGTATTAATCATTTTTTAATTAAGTGCAATTATCTAATGTATAGTACATCATTAGGTTTTTTTTTTTTCTTTTTACATCGTTGGTTTTTGATGTAGTGTTCAATGATTAACTAGTTTCATTAATCTCCCGGGCCCATTAGATCATGTCCCCTCCTTAATATCCATCACCTTCTTACCCCATCTCTCTATCTCCTTCCCTTCTGAACCCTCAACATGTTACTCTGTGTCCAGAGTCTCTTATGGATTGTCTCGCTCTCTGATTTCTTCCCATTCAGTTTTCCCTCCCTTCCCCTATTGTCCTTTGCACTATTCCTTATTCCACATATGAGTGAAACCATGTGATAATTATCTTTCTCTGCCTGACTCATTTCACTTACAATAATACCTTCCAGTTCCATCCATGTTGATACAAATGTTAGGTATTCATCCTTTCTGGAGGCTGAGCAATATTCCGTTGTATATATGAACTGCATCTTCTTTATCCATTCTTCTGTTGAAGGACATCTGAGGTCCTGACACAGTTTGTCTATTGTAGACATTGCTGCTGTGAACATTGGGGTGCATGTGTCCCTTCTTTTCACTACATCTGTACTATGGAGTAAATAAATAGTAGTGGGGCTGCTGGGTTTTAGGGTAGGTCTATTTTTAACATCTTGAGGAAACTCTTTTCTGTTTTCCAGAGTAGCTGTACGAGCTTGCATTCCCAGTAACAGTGGGAGAGGCTTACCCTTTCTTCGCATCCCTGCCAACCAATGTTTCCAACTCAATAATTTTAGCTCTTCTGACTAGGGTGAGGTGGTATCTCATTGTAGTTTTGATTTCTTTTTTCCTGATGCCAAGTGATATTGAACAGTTTTTCTTGCATCTGTTAGCCATTTGTCTGTTGTTGTTGTTTTTGTTTTGTTTTGTTTTGTTTTTTTGTGGAGAAATATCTATTTGTGTATTCTACCCATTTCCTGCCTGGATTATTTGGGTGTTTTATGGTGTTGAGTTTGTTAAATTCTTTGTAGATCTTGCATACTAACCCTTTATCTATACGGCATTTACGAATATCTTCTCTAACTCTGAGGTTGCCTTTTAGCTTTGTAGACTTGTTTCCTTTGCTGGGCAGCTCTTTATCTTGATGAAGTCTGAATCGTTCATTGTTTCTTTATTTGTCTTGCCTTTGGAGATTTGACTGTCAAGAAGTCCTTGTGTCTGAGATCAAAGTGGTTGCTGCCTGCATTCTTCTCTAGGATTTTGATGAATTCTTGACTCCCATTTTGGCTTTTCATCCATTTTGAGTTCATCTTTGCAAATGGTGTAAGAGAATGATTCAGTTTCATTCCTCTGCATGTTGCTGTCAAACTTTCCCAAACCATCTACTGAAGGGACTTTTTTCCATTGGATATTTTTTCCTGCTTTTTTGAGAATGGAAAAACATGGAATGTTTTTTCCATTTCGTTATGTCTTTCTAAATTTCTTGTATATGTGTTTTGTGGTTTCTAGACTACAGATTCTTTACCTCTCTATTTAGGTTTATTTCTAGGTATCATTTTTTCTTTGGGTGCAATTGTCAAGGAGATAAACTGATTGATCACCCTTATTCTGCCTCATTGTTAGTGTATAGAAATGCAGTTGTCTTCTGGTCCTTGATTGTATATTCTGTCACTTTGCTGAATTGCTGCCTCAGTTCTAGCAAAATTTTTTTGCCAGTATTCATTATTTTTGCACCATACCCAGTGCTCCATGCAATCCGTGCCCTCTATAATATCCACCACCTGATACCCCGACCTCCCACCCCCTGCCCCTTCAAAACCCTCAGATTGTTTTTCAGAGTCCATAGTCTCTCATGGTTCACCTCCCCTTCCAATTTCCCTCAACTCCCCTCTCCTCTCTAACTCCCCATGTCCTCCATGCTATTTGTTATGCTCCAGAACTCTCTTAATTTTGTTGACTGTATATTGCATTGTGCAAAAGCTTATCTTGATGAAGTCCCAAAAGTTAATTTTTGCTTTTGTTTCTCTTGCCTTAGATAGGTGTCTTGAAAGAAGTTGTTGTGGGCAGTGTCGAAGAGGTTACTACCTGTGTTCTCTAGCATTTTGATGGATTTCTGTCTCACATTGAGGTCCTTCTTCCATTTGGAGTTTCTGTTAGTGTGTAGTGTAAGAGAATGGTCCAGTTTCATTCTTCTGCATGTGGTTGTCCCATTTTCCAAGAACCATATATGGAAAAGACTCTCTTTTTTTTCCATTGTATGTTCTTTTGTGATTTGTCAAAGAGCAATTATATTTGACCATAGAATTGAGGGTCCATTTCTAGGGTCTCTATTCTTTTTTTTTTTTTTTTCAGCATAACAGTATTCATTATTTTTGCACCACACCCAGTTCTCCATGCAATCCGTGCCCTCTATAATATAGGGTCTCTATTCTTTCCCATTGATCTATGTGTTTGTTTTTGTGCCGGCACCATACTCTCTTGATGACTATGGCGATAGCTTGAAATCAGGCATTGTGAAGGTCCCAGCTTTTGTTTTCTTTTTCAACATTTCCGTGGTGATTTGATGTCTTTTAGGGCTCCAACAAATTTTGTATTGTTTGTTTCAGTGCTGTGAAAGCTTTTGATGGCATTTTGATACAGATATTTTTGAAAGTATAAATTGTAAGAGAGAGCAAGATGGCAGAGAAGTAGAAGATGCCTTTTTAACTGGTCCCATAAAGTGATCTTATTATCTATCAGACCCCTCCGAACACACATGAAATCAGCCTGAGATGCAGGCTTATACCCTTCTGGATATCTATGAGGGCAGAAGATGCCAGTGATGATTTCAAGCAGTGGAGTTTGAATGATGGGATGATTTTGGAGGATAAAGGGATGGGGGAGAGAGCCTCCCAAAGTGACCCATTGGAAAGTAATGCCCCAATATAAGAGTGTCCTGTGATTGGGGACCAGCATTAACTTGGAGCTGGCTAAAAGCACTCAAAAAGAGCAAAAAACTTCCACCAGCTATCACAATGCCAGAGAGAGTGTGGTGAAGCATCCCGGCCATGGTCCCTGAGCCACTGGTACATGTGAGAGAGCCCAGCTTCACGCCAGCCAATGCTCTCTAGAACCTCAGCTTGTTGCACTCTGTACCCACACTGCACAGTGGGTGCCTGAGCCATGCTCCACACTCTCCATGCATGGAGAGGTCCATGCAGGCTCTGACGACTGGTCTTATGACCAACCAAGACTCAGCATTCCCAGCCCAGGACAACATGAAAATCTCAGCATGCTGTCTCTGATTGGGATCTCTCTGGCTGTCTGGACCTGCCCAGTCAGCAGTCTGGCAAAGGCAGTCACTGGAAGTGGTCTCCCTGGACCGATATTGCTCATGGTTTTAGTACCTATGGTGCAGAAACAAGTGGGAGCTCCTGCGACACCTGAGATGGTGTCTGGGGACATGCTTGGCTGGTGCAAGGTGGCAGAGGGGGAGTCTATGTGCTCTGGACCTCCCAGAGAGGAACAGACTGAGGCTTCTTTCTGAGAGAGAGGTCTGGGTGCAGTTTTTTTTCCTCTAAATCTCTGAAGAATCATCAAAAGCCACCAAAGGAAAATTAAAAAAAAAAAAAAACCCTCCAGAGAACAAAAGCTTGAAAAACCGGGTTCTTCAGAGCCCAGCCCCTTTTTAGGGGGCAGGAGGAGTCAACCCAAGCAAGACTGCTTGAAAAACAACCCAGCAGATACCTCTCCCAGAGAACCAGCCAAAAAAAAAAAAAAAATGAAAACCGAAACAGTGTCCTCATAAAAACTAAAACCCCTATATGAGGGGAAAAGAAGACATTAAAACTTCCAGCATTGACCTAAAATTGTATACTTCATAGATACAACTTTTATTTCTAATTAATTCCCACTATTTTCATTCATTTTCTAAAAAATAATTATTTAAATTTATTTTTTACTTATTTTCAGCATAATACTATTCATTATTTTTGAACCACACCCAGGGTTCCATGCAATCCATGCCCTCTCCAATACCCACAACCTGGTACCCCAACCTCCCAACCCCTGCCCTTTCAAAACCCTCAGATTGTTTTTCAGAGTCCATAGTCTCTCATGGTTCACCTCCCATTCCAATTTCCTCCAACTCCCTTCTACTCTCTAACACCCTTTGTCCTCCATGCTATTTGTTATGCTCCACAAATAAGTGAAACCATATGATAATTGACTCTCTGTGCTTGACTTATTTCACTCAGCATCATCTCTTCCAGTTCTGTCCATGTTGCTACAAAAGGTGGGTATTCATTCTTTCTGATGGAGGCATAATACTCCATAGTGTATATGGACCACATCTTCCTTATCCATTCGTCCATTGAAAGGCATCTGAGTTCTTTCCAAAGTTTGGTGACCATGGCCATTGCTGCTATAAGCATTGGGGTACAGATGGCCCATCTTTTCACGACATCTGTATCTTGGGGTAAATACCCAGGAGTGCAATGGCAGGCTCATAGGCAATTCTATTTTTAATTTCTTGAGGAATCTCCACATTGTTCTCCAAAGAGGCTGCACCAAGTTGAATTCCCACCAACAGTCGAAGAGGGTTCCCCTTTCTCCACATCCCCTCCAACACATGTTGTTTTCTTTCTTGCTAATTTTGGCCATTCTAACTGGTGTAAGGTGGTATCTCAATGTGGTTTTAATTTGAATTTCCCTGATGGTTAGTGATAATGAACATTTTTTCATGTGTCTGATAGCCATTTGTGATTGTAAATAAGTTAAAATTATAAGTTATAAAATTATAAGTTAAAAATTATTTTTTTAACTTATTTACAATCAAAATAAGATGTTCAGCACAAAAAATTCCATACTAACCTTTTTACTTGAACTTTTTTGGATACATATACCAGTGTTTTTCTTTTCTTTTTCTATTTATTAAATATTCATATAGAGATGACCTTCAAGGTAATCTTCTTTAATCAATCAATACTAACCCTATATATAAATCAGTTTCAATCCCCCTTTATTGTGAGAAAGTTGAGTCCTTTATCAAAGATATCAAGGTAGACCCAGGAAGAATCAAAATAACTGTCTTCACCTACACTGAAAATTTATAACCACCCTCCAATCTTTTTCTTCTGTCAGTGGTTCTGTATTTTGTTGTTGTTGTTGTTGTTGTTATGGTAGTATATAAATCTTATACTTGGGGTTCATTTTGAGTGGGTTCTATTTTTTCTTGTCATTTAATTTTGTTGGTCTTTTTGTTTGTCTGATTTTGTTTGTATAATTTATAAATCTTACCTTTGGGGCCCATTTGGGCTGGTTATTCTTTTTTTTTTTTTCTTTCATTTTTTTGTGTCTATCTTTCTCTCTCTTTTTTTCATTTTTCTTTATCTTTGGTGGGGACTCCCCATAGCTCAGACGCATTCAGGGATGCACCTTGCCTGGATCACATTTGATACACTCAGCTAAACAGCCCCTCAGCCATCTCTCACCAAAATGACTAGGAGGAGGAATGCGCATCAGAGAAAAAATTCAGATACTGTGCCTTCTCCATCAGAGCTATTGGGTATGCATAAACAGAAGGTGGGAAAGGGAATTCAGGCTAAAAATTATCCAGGCAAGGGCTAAATTAGAGAAAACCATTACTGACAAAAGGGAATTCATTAGGGCAGAAGTGAAAGGCACCAGGGATGATGTTAACAATGCTCTCAGTGAGTTCCAATCTAATCTAAATTCTCTAACAGCCAAGGTAACTGAGGCAAGTTAGAAGAAGAAGAAGATAGAATTAGTGATCTAGGGACAAACTGATAGAAAAAGGATCAGGAAGAGGTCTGAAACAAAGAGCTTAGAAGCCATGAAAACAGAATTAGGGAAATAAATTATGCCCTGAAATGTTCCAATGTCAGAATTATTGGTATCCCTGAGGGAGAGGAGAAAGAAAGAAGACCAGAGGATATAGTGGAACAAGTTATCCATGAAAATTATCCCAATATGGCATATGGAATCAGCATTCGTGTCATAGAGGCAGATATATCCCCCCCACAAGATCATAGAATCTAGAAAGACATCCAGACTCCTGATTGTGAAAATGATGAATTATAATTTTAGACAGGAGATCTTGAAAGCAGCTAGAAGGAAGAGATTCCTGATGTACAGAGGAAAGCCCATGAGAATAATGTCAGACCTGTCTACAGAAACCTGGGAAGCTAGAAAGGGGTGGCAAGATATATTCAGGCACTCAATGAGAAGGACATGCAGCCAAGAATACTTTATCCAGAAATAGTGACATTCAAAATGGATGGAGAGATAAAGAGCTTCCAAGACCAGCAAGGTTTAAAAGAGTATGTGACCACCAAGCTGACACTTCAGGAAATAATAAGGGGGCTTCTATAAATGAGGAAAAACCCCAAGAATGTCATTTAACAGAAATATATGGTCACTTATTTGTGGAGCATAACAAATAGCATGGAGGACATGGGGAGTTAGAGAGGAGAAGGGAATTAAGGGAAATTGGAAGGGGAGGTGAACCATGAGAGACTATGGACTCTGAAAAACACTCAGAGGGTTTTGAAGGGGCAGGGGTTGGGAGGTTGGGGGAACCAGCTAGTGGGTATTTGAGAGGGCACAGATTGCATGGAGCACTGGGTGTGGTGCAAAAATAATGAATACTGTTACACTGAAAAAATTAAAAATTAAAAATAAATAAATAAATAAAAATTTAAAAATAACTACAAAATAAAGTGATTAATGACAAAAAGAGATAAATATATGGAGATGGGGGGAGACAAGATGACGGGGAAGTAGAAGGAGGCTCCCTTTCAACCTGTACCCTAAATTGAACTGATTACATTCCAAAGACCTCTGATAACCCACGAAATCAGCCTGAGATCAGAATTATACATGTCTGGATCTCTACAGGGGCAGAAGAGGCCAGTGGTCAGGTAAATCAGAGTGGGAAAGTCGGACTGATATTGGAAGATAAAAAAAAAAGTGGGAGGGAGCCACCAGAGGTGACCCAATGGAAAGTAATACCCGAATAGGAGAGTGCCCAGCATCTGGGGACCAGCATTAACTTGGAGACTGGTTGAAAGCACTCAAGGAGAGCAAAGGATCGTGGAGGGGGGTAAATTGTGGGAATCGGGGTCTTAGGGACAGGGCCTTAAGTCCCCAGACCCAGGACAGCCACCCCTGGTGCAGAGCCAGAGAGAGTGCTACAGAGGTACCAGGTCTCTGTCCCTGAACCTCCAGCATGCCTGAGAGTGCTTGGCACCCAGCTCCCATGAGGGGCTGGGAGCCTTGCCAGCAAACAGAAGCACAGCCTTTTTGCAGTCCCCATGTGAGTGCTCTGCTGTGCCATCAGAGTCTAAGTCATGCCCCGTGCCCTCCCCTGAGAGAGGTGCACACAGGCTCTAGCCAGGTGCTCTCAGACTGGAAAGACCAGACACTCCCAGCCCGGGCCAGCAGGAAAATCTCAGTGTGTGACCTCTGCTTGGAACTTCTCTGGCAGTCTGAAGCTAACCAGACAGCCGCTGCTGCCTTGGTTTTGGGTACAAGCAAAAAATCCTGAGTCCCCAGGACCCACAATTGAGAAACTGCTCTGCCAGCGGGCAAGGGGGGATTTATTTGGGCACTGCAGCCAGACCGAGGCTTCTCTCTGAGAGGGAGGTCAGAGTGCAGTTTGCTTTCCTCTAAACCTACAAAAACCATCAAAGGCATTCAAGGCGAGAGAAAAACAAAAATGAACAAATATAAAAACCTCCAGAGAACAAAAGCCTGAAAAAACCAGTTTCCTCAGAGTCCACCCCCTTGAGGGGGTCAGGAGGACTTAACTGAGAGAACATCATTGACTGAAGACCCATGTGGCAGGCCCTCCCCCAGAAAAACAACCAGGAAAGAAAAAAAAAAAAAAAGACGATAAGAGAACAACCACCACTACTTAATAGGACAATTTTTATTATTAATTTGATCCCACTATTCTGGCTCATTTTTTATATAGTTAATTTTTTATTATATAGATAATTTTTTAACCTATTTACTTCACAGTGAGATGTCCAGTACATCAAATTCCATAACCTTCTTTTTTTTTTAATTTTCTTAAATATTTTATTTATTTATTTATTTGACAGAGAGAGATCACAAGTAGGCAGAGAGGCAGGCAGAGAGAGAGAGGAGGAAGCAGGCTCCCTGCTGAGCAGAGAGCCTGATGCGGGACTCGATCCCAGAACCCTGAGATCATGACCTGAGCCCAAGGCAGTGGCTTAACCCACTGAGCCACCCAGGCGCCCCCCATAATAACCTTCTAACCTGAACTTTTTGATTCATACACCTGTGTTTTCCTTTTGCATTTCTATTTTTTTAATTTCTTTTTTTTAATTTTAGTTTAGTTTAGTAAAGTTCATTACATTTTTAAATTTTTATTTTCTAATATTCATATAGAGTTAAACTTCAAGGTAATCCCCTTTCCCCATCAATGCCACCGCTATAGGTAAACCAAATCCTAATTCCCCTTTATCTTAGGAAAGTTGAGTCCATTAACAAAGATATCAAGATACATCCAGGAAGAATCAAAACAACCTTCCTCACCCACACTGAGAATTTATAACCACTCTCCTATCTTTTTC